>NC_042617.1:6782078-6847768 GCF_901001135.1 Rhinatrema bivittatum | reverse complement strand
GACATGCTGCAGATGAGAGCAGGTAAGAAATAAGCAAACACTGCAGGTGATAGCAGGTGAGAAAAGAGCAGATACTGCAGTTGAAAGAGCAAGTGAAAAATGAGGATGAGCTGCAGGTGAGAAGTGAAGACGTACTGCAGGTGAAAGCAGGTAAGAAGCGAGAACACTGCAGATGAGCAGCGAGCACACTACAGGTGAGATAAATGTGAAAAGTGAGGACAAGCTGTAGGTGAGTACAGGTGAGAAACGAGGACACACTGCAGGTGAGAAGTGAAGACACTGCAAGTGAAAGCAGGTGAGAAGCGAGGACACTCTGCAGGTGAGCAGCGAGCACACTACAGGTGAGATAAATGTGAAGAGTGAGGACAAGCTGTAGTTGAGTACAGGTGAGAAACGAGGACACGCTGCAGGTGAGAAGTGAAGACACTGCAAGTGAACGCAGGTGAGAAGCGAGAACACTCTGCAGATGAGCAGCGAGCACACTACAGGTGAGATAAATGTGAAGAGTGAGGACAAGCTGTAGGTGAGTACAGGTGAGAAACGAGGACACGCTGCAGGTGAGAAGTGAAGACACTGCAAGTGAAAGCAGGTGAGAAGCGAGAACACTCTGCAGATGAGCAGCGAGCACACTACAGGTGAGATAAATGTGAAAAGTGAGGACAAGCTGTAGGTGAGTACAGGTGAGAAACGAGTACACACTGCAGGTGAGACGTGAAGACACACTGCAAGTGAAAGCAGGTGAGAAGCGAGGACACTACAGGTGAGATAAATGTGAAAAGTGAGGACAAGCTGTAGGTGAGTACAGGTGAGAAACGAGGACACGCTGCAGGTGAGAAGCGAGGACACTCTGCAGATGAGCAGCGAGCACACTACAGGTGAGATAAATGTGAAAAGTGAGGACAAGCTGTAGGTGAGTACAGGTGAGAAACGAGGACACGCTGCAGGTGAGAAGTGAAGACACTGCAAGTGAAAGCAGGTGAGAAGAGAGGACACTCTGCAGATGAGCAGCGAGCACACTACAGGTGAGATAAATGTGAAAAGTGAGGACAAGCTGTAGGTGAGTACAGGTGAGAAACGAGGACACGCTGCAGGTGAGAAGTGAAGACACTGCAAGTGAAAGCAGGTGAGAAGCGAGGACACTCTGCAGGTGAGCAGCGAGCCCACTACAGGTGAGATAAATGTGAAAAGTGAGGACAAGCTGTAGGTGAGTACAGGTGAGAAACGAGGACACGCTGCAAGTGAAAGCAGGTGAGAAGCGAGGACACTACAGGTGAGATAAATGTGAAGAGTGAGGACAAGCTGTAGGTGAGTACAGGTGAGAAACGAGGACACGCTGCAGGTGAGAAGTGAAGACACTGCAAGTGAAAGCAGGTGAGAAGCGAGGACACTCTGCAGGTGAGCAGCGAGCACACTACAGGTGAGATAAATGTGAAAAGTGAGGACAAGCTGTAGGTGAGTACAGGTGAGAAACGAGGACACGCTGCAGGTGAGAAGAGAAGACACTGCAAGTGAAAGCAGGTGAGAAGCGAGGACACTCTGCAGGTGAGCAGCGAACACACTACAGGTGAGATAAATGTGAAAAGTGAGGACAAGCTGTAGGTGAGTACAGGTGAGAAACGAGGACACGCTGCAGGTGAGAAGTGAAGACACTGCAAGTGAAAGCAGGTGAGAAGCGAGGACACTCTGCAGGTGAGCAGCGAGCACACCACAGGTGAGATAAATGTGAAAAGTGAGGACAAGCTGTAGGTGAGTACAGGTGAGAAACGAGGACACGCTGCAGGTGAGAAGTGAAGACACACTGCAAGTGAAAGCAGGTGAGAAGCGAGGACACGCTAAAGGTAAGAAGTCAGAAAACCCTGCCGGTGAGAATCAAGGACACCTTGTAGCTGATACCAGGTAAAAAATGAAGACATGCTGAGAAGACAGGACAAGTTGCAAGCAAGAGCAGGTGAGGACACAGTGAAGGTAACACCAGGTGAAAACTGAAGACACGCTGCTGGTGAAAGCAGGTGAGAGGCGAGGACACTTTACAGGTAAAGACAGGTGAGAAGTGAGGACAGAATGCAGGTGAGAACAGGTGATAAGTCTAGCAGCATAAAAGTGATAATATGGAGTAGCAGAGCAGTGAGGACATGCTACACAGAATGTACCTGATGAAAATATCTAAACTGAGGGGCCTATTCATCATACCAGGATAATGCTTTAACATGCATTGTTAGTAAATAGTCCCCATTGAGGTTTCGTTACGGACAACATGCATTTCAATACGTTACACATTACCTTGGAAACTTCTGTTTACTAGGATTTTTCCATGAGGATCCTTGATTAAAGCCCCCCGAGGTATAACAGCCACTTCCTTATCAATTCGACCAATCGTACCTACCAGGCGTGCCTCCTCTTTAATTGGCTTCTAAGAAACAAGAAGAAAGAGAAAGAAATAAGATGCACATGCTATCTTTTTCTTGGACTAACTTAATATATTTATGATGAAATAAAACAGAGCTACTCTATCTAACGTCCATCTCCAGTTCTACAACAGCTCCTCCTCTTCAATGGAATTTCTATTCCCGTTCGAAATTATGCAACTGGCCTAGGCATAAGGAGAAATTCAGACCTATCAATGGCTCAACACTACAAAAATCTCTCTCTCTAAACTCCACCTTCTAAAAAGCTTACGCCTCCCTGTTGTTCCTACAAGATTTTCGCACAGTCCTGCAACCTTTAATATTCTCGGGACTAGATTATTGCAACGCGCTCCGTATGGGCCTACCTGACATTACAATTCACCCGTTACAGCCGGTACACAATATTCTCTCAGGAACCTCTCGTAGAAATCATACTTATTCTTTCCACTGGCTTCCTATAAAATGTAGAATCCTACACAAAGTCCTGACAATTATTCATGCTCTTACCCATAACGCCTCCTCAAGCCTGCTATGCCCATCACTACGTATTTATAAACCAGTCAGGCAAGGCAGGCCCCTCTTTGTGGAATTCATTACCAGATTCTCTCCGCCTCTTATCGAACACACAACAATTTAAGAAAACTTTAAAAAACCTACTTAATTCAAAAAGCATTCAATACTCTCCTTACAAACCGATCATAAGGCATCCCCTCTCTGTTCCCTCCTAGCCTTTTACCTACTTTATGCAGCACTTACATTCCCCTTCTACCCCCTGCCCTTCCTTCCCACTGTGGCCTAAGATTTATGCGGGTCCTGGCACCTTTGCAACTGCACTTAAAACAGAGTTCTGTTAATTTTTTGTTAGTTAGATACGTTGCATTTTTGTCTATTTTATTGTTTTAATTTAAGCAGATTATGTATGTTTTAAAATGTAAACCGTTTTGATTACATTTTATTTGTAAAAGCGGTATACAAACACTTTTAAATAAATAAATGAGCTGTCCAGAGCATTGCTCCTTCATTAAGGCCATGTAGAAACCACATCAGCCTCCTTATTCAAGCAAATTGCAGTGGGGATGAGATGAAAGGGATAGAGGAAAATTGGTTCTTACCTGCTAATTTTCATTCCTGTAATACCACAGATCAGCCTAGACTCCTGGGTTTTGCCTCCCTGCCAGCAGATGGAGACAGAGGAAGTTTTACTGAAACTATACATAACCTAAGAGGAAAGGCTGAAGAGGTTAGGACTGTTCAGCTTGGAGAAGAGACGGCTAAGCAGGGATATGATAAAGGTCTTTAAGATCATGAGAGTAGATGTGATTCGGTTATTTACACTTTCGGATAACACAAGGACTAGGGGGCACTCCATGAAGTTAGAAAGTAGCACATTTAAGACTAATCGGAGAAAAACTTTTTTCAGTCAATGCACAATTAAGCTCTGGAATTTGTTGCCAGAGGAAGTGGTTAGTGCAGTTAGTGTAGCTGTGTTTAAAAAAGGATTGGATAAGTTCTTGGAGGATAAGTCCATTAACTGCTATTAATCAAGTTTACTTAGGGAATAGCCACTGCTATTAATTGCATCAGTAGCATGGGATCTTCTTAGTATTTGGGTAATTGCCAGGTTCTTGTGTCCTGGTTTGGCCTCAGTTGGAAACAGGATGCTGGGCTTGATGGACCCTTGGTCTGACCCAGCATGGCAATTTCTTATGTTCTATGCCACCTGCAGTCCCTCAATATTGACTATACCCAAGCCAAGATGACCTTATCAGTAACAACTCTGAATGCAAACTCTCCCCAATAACAAAAGGGAACTGAAGTTGCCACCAAATAGCCAAACTGTAAGACAAAACCGACCCGGATCGTCATGCAGTATGGGTCCCGGGTGCAAAAGATCCTTCCTAGTGGTAGTCTGAAAGGACTGTCCATGAATAGCCTCTGAAGATTAGCATACCACTGCCTCTGGGTCCAATCCGGAGCCACCAAACGTACAGTTTCGGTCTGACTCGCAATCTTCCAAATGACCCTGCCTATCATTGGCCATGGTGGGAAGGCATATAAACACCCCACTCCGTAGCCAAACCTGAACGAGAGCATCAATGCCCAGCACTTTCTAATCCCTTCTGCGACTGAAGAACCATGGTACCTTCGCGTTGTTGGAGATCGCCAGTAAATCAATGTACAGGTAACTCCAGCGCGTCACTATGAGTTGAAAGGCCTCATCTACCAACTCCCACTCTCCTGGATCCAAGACCTGCCTCTTGAGAAAGTCAGCCCTTTATATAAACATAGAAACATAGAAATGACAGCAGAAAAAGACCAATCGGCCCATCCAGTCTGCCCAGCAAGCTTCCATACTTATTTTCCCATACTTATCTGTTTCAGCGACCACCAAGTTCAGGGCCCTTGGTGGTAACTGTTTGACTCAAATTTCCTGCCACCCCCTGCCATTGATGCAGAGAGTAATGTTAGAGTTGCATCAAAGGTGAGCATAAGGCTTAATGGTTAAGGGTAGTAACCGCCGCATTAAGCAAGTTACCCTGATGCTTGTTTACCCAGACTGCACAGATCCATGTTTATGTTGTGGACAAGTGCAAGGTGTTGCATATAGGGAAAAATAACCTTTTCTGTAGTTACACGATGTTAGGTTCCATATTAGGAGCTACCACCCAGGAAAAAGATCTAGGCATCATAGTGGATAATATTTTAAAATTGTCGGTTCAGTGTGCTACAGCAGTCAAAAAAGCAAACTGAATGTTAGGAATTATTAGGAAGGGAATGGTTAATAAAACGGAAAATGTCATAATGCCTCTGTATTGCTCCATGGTGAGACCACACCTTGAATACTCTATACAATTCTGTCATCTCAAAAAAGATATAGTTGCGATGGAGAAGGTACAGAGAAGGGCAACCAAAATGATAAAGGGGATGGAACAGCTCCCCTATGAGGAAAGGCTGAAGAGGTTAGGACTGTTCAGCTTGGAGAAGAGATGGCTGAGGGGGATATGATATAGGTCTTTAACGAATAGATGTCATGGCACTGTCAGACATTCTTCTTACCACTCAAGCTGCCGGCTGCTCAGCAAACCGCAAGCATGCCAGCTGAACTGCATGCACTTCCAACCGACTGATGGTCCACTGCCACTCCTTGGCATTCCGCCAACCTTGTGCCATCAACTCTTGACAGAGAGCCCCCCCAATCGAGAAGGCTCACATCTGTTTCAAGTCCACTTTCTCCAAGGAAACCCCCTTCCTGATATGATCCACTTGTAACCACCACTGCAACCATTCACCTCCAATGGCAAGTGAGTCTCACTGTGTACTCCTAAAGGGGTCACATCTGTGACCTCACCCAGGGGACTACATCCAATATGGCTGTCATCGATCCCAGAACCTGCAGGTAAGACCACACCATCAGGCGAATAGTCCAACTCAGGGCCTGAACTTAAGTAAATAACTTCTGAATGTGACTCTCTGGTAGAAACACTCCGCCCCGCCCCGTATCAAATTGCACGCCAAGAAACTCTAGCATCTGAGATGGCTATAAACTGCTCTTGGCCAAGTTCACCACCCAGCCTAATTCCCAAAGCAAGGAGATCACCTTGCAAGATGCCAAATGACTTGTCTGCACTTTTGGTCCGAATCTACCAGTCATCCAGATACAGATGGACCAGAATGCTCTCCTTGCGCAGAGACACCGCAACCACTACCATGACCTTGGAGAAGGTCCTGAGCGCAGTAGCCCAGCCAGAAGGGCAGGGCCTGAAATTGATAATGTCCCAGAATGGCGAAGCATAGGAAATGTTGATGTTCCTAGCAAATGGGAATATGTAGACAGGCCTCCATCAGGTCAAGACACATGAGAAATTACCATTTGTACTGCCATTATTATGGAAGGTAGAGTTTTCATTCTGAAATGAGTCGCACACGAATATCAATTGACTCTCTTCAGATCTAGGATGGGTCGAAAGGACCCCTCTTTCTTCTTGAGAATGACAAAATAAATAGAATAGCACCCGTATTTTCTTGCAATCTGGGAACAGGAATTGCGGCCTACAAATCCAACATTCTCCTTAAGGTAAACACCGTATTATCACTCTCTTCTGTAGAGAGTAGAGATGTGTATCGTCTGATCGATCGACTTAACGATCGATTTCGGCTGGGGGGGGAGGGAATCGGATCGTCGCGGTTTTGTTTTTTAAAATATCGTGTAAATCGTAAATCGGGGGAGGGCAGGAAAACCGGCACACTAAAACATCCCTAAAACCCACCCCGACCCTTTAAAACAAATCCCCCACCCTCCCGAACTCCCCCAAAATGTCTTAAATTACCTGGGGTCCAGTGGGGGGTCCCGTTGTGATCTTCCACTCTCGGGCCACGAGTGCGTTTGCCGTACAGCAATATGGCCATATGGCCGGCGCCATTTTTCATTACGGCAAAACGATTCGAGTCCAGGAGGTCGTTCCCGGACCCCCGCTGGACTTTTGGCAAGTCTTGTGGGGGTCAGGAGGCCCCCCCAAGCTGGCCAAAAGTCCCTGGGGGTCCAGCGGAGGTCCGGGAGCGATCTTCTACGCTCGTGACGTCGGGGACAGGAACCAAAATGGCGCCGGCGCTACCTTTGCCCTGTCATATGACAGGGCAAAGGTAGCGCCGATGCCATTTTGGTACCTTTGCCCTGTCATATGACAGGTAGCGCCGGCGCCATTTTCTATCAACGCACTCGTGGCCCGAGAGTGGAAGATCACAACGGGACCCCCCCACTGGACCCCAGGTAATTTAAGACATTTTGGGGGGGTTCGGGAGGGTGGGGGATTTATTTTAAAGGGTCGGGGTGGGTTTTAGGGATGTTTTAGTGTGCCGGTTTTCCCGCCCTCCCCCTCCCCCTTCCCCCGATTTACGATTTTTGACGATAAATCGGGGGAATTCCTATTAAATATCGCCTCTAACGATTTTTGACGATTTAAAATATATCGGACGATATTTTAAATCGTCAAAAAACGATTCACATCCCTAGTAGAGAGTTGCACAGGGAAACCATAAATGCATCTGGAGGAATTCTGAGAAATTCTAGAGCATAGCTGTGCCTTACCAATTCCAGGACCCACCGGTCCATTATAATCTGGGCCCACCTTTGATAAACACGAGATAGACGCCCGCCTATCTCCTGATCCAGTAGGGGAGCCTCAGAGCCCGCACCTTTACAAGGCTTCTTAGGCCAAAAGGACTGAGATCTTCCAAAGGGACAAAACCTTTGAGTAGTTGCTCCTCTGTAAGGACGAAACCAATGGGAATCCCTGGAGTAGCCCCTTGCCCCAAAAGGATGCGATGCTGCTTTCTTGTCCTCTGGCAATCAAGGAACATTGGATTCATCCCAGCTATTCGCCATCTTCTCCAACTCACTGCTGAATAAAAGAAAACCATGTGCGACTGGACTTGGACATAGTGTCTGCAGACCAATTTCGCAGCCACAACTGGCACCTAGCCACTATGACGGAAGCCATCCCTCTAGCAGCCATCCACACCAAGTTACAGCCCCACATCAGTCAAGAATGCAGCTCCTGGTTCCATTACTGATCAGTCATCGGACCCCACTCCTTGTGTCTCTTGAACCCAAGCCACCAGGCAACAGCAGGAAGCTATTTGCAAATTCATTGCCATGGCCTTAAAGGCCTATTTAAAGATGAGCATCTTTTGGAGCTGCCTCTCCTTCCGCAGGGTTGGTGGTTCACTTGTTAACAGTGCATACCAAGACATTCACCTTAGGAATCAAAACTGTTCCCTTGGATCTGAAGACAAGAGGTACAAAATCACTAAAGCACACCCCCCTTTACAACTTGCCTCTCAGGCATTCCATTCAAGGTCAATTAACTCTTGAAATTGATCCAGAAGGGGAAAGAAACAGAACACTTTACATAAGGTGATCAATATGGGATTCTTTTGTAAGCCCGTAGCATTACCCTTGCCACACTGAGCGTCTTCAGGGTCTGAGTCAACAGACTCGTCAACTCATCTTTGTGAAAAAACCGGGAGCAGAGACCGATGTGGCTCCAAATCAGATACAATTTCTCCCTCTTCTAGAGGGGAGAAAACCAGTCCCTATTGAGGTCATCTGACGTATCATGATCCACATCCCTCTGAACATCTCCAGAGATAGCCTTTCTGCAGCATTTTTTTTTTTTTTTTTACCTGAGCTCAGCTCTCCCTGGCTGAGAGCACAATTGGGTCATTGGCTACCGGGTGAGAGGGTGCAAGCTTTCACCGCCAAGCACTCCCTGTCCTCTTTTCCGCTTTTTTTTTTTTTTTTTTTAAGCCTATGCCTGGTCAGGCTTCCAGACTTAAAGCGCTCAACTGAGGGTGTCACCTCAGGAGCTCAAGTGGTGATTCTGAATTTTCTCCTAGTCTACCTTCAGTTTTGTTTTGGTTTTTTTACCATGACCAATCCCCACAAGGAAGATGCATGTCCATCATCTGCTGGAGACGCAAAATACTGGCAGGCTGAGGTCGGGGCAGGGCTATATGTCCATGACATCAGCAAGTCAGCTTTACTCAGTCTTCATCTTCTGGAAGGAGTACAAACCCTACTGGTGTGGATTGGCCTGCCTGAGTGCAGAGAAAAGTGACTTCTCCCCCCAATAACAGCCAGAGCACAGGCCTGACTTAGTAAGCTGTGAACGCGATCCCCCTACATGTATGGCAAGACTTGTCATTCGTCATCTTCATGTGGACTGGAGCCACATGCCACTCACTGTCACACCGCCGCGGTCAAACTTGGGAAGCCATCTACCCGCCTGCACCATCCTGCAGTTCCAATCCTCTCCAATCGCGCCGAGCACTGCCGCTGTTAACACTCTGCCACTAACACAATAACCTTACTCATTTTTTTTAAACAAAATTTTAAAGATAAACAGTAAAGGCCCAGCCCAGGCAAAATTCATAAAGGGAATACTTCCCTCCTCTTTTGGGCTGTAGTGCAGAGCTGCCAGCGGGTTCAAGCAGTCTCATGGGGAAGGAGGGATCTAGACCACTAGATGTCCACTCGACAGATGTAGGATCAAGCTACCAGGAAGGGTCACCAACCCCCTGCTCGACCGCCTCAAACCAGGGGGGTTGGCCCCACCAGGACCTCACAATCCCCTGGGAGGATCCAGAAAATTTTCCTATTTTTTTTAAGTTTCTCCAGACTGCAGGTTTAACACCATCTACCAAATGTTGGAGATAGAGAAAAAGTGAGGGACTGCAGGTGGCACACTCGGTTATGTACAGTGTCAGTAAAACTTTCTCTGTCTCCATCTGCTGGCAGGGAGGCAAAACCAGGAGTCTGGACTGATCTGGGTGTGTATAGGAACAAGTACTGAGCCCTGGCTTCCTCTCAATAACACTGGACAACAATTAGAGAACAGATGGGATGGAGGATGTGGCCTACACCACACACAGAAGATTTAGGACAGGACACAAGGTCTAAAGCAAATAAGTGCAGAGGGGGAAAAAAAGTCAACCAGAGTAACAGCAGGTATAGCTTAGAACAGAAAGAAATTGGTTCAGATGGACCAGCCTCTGGGCTCAGCCATGATGCTGTCTGCTATGGCCTGTGCTCAAGACCCTTATCCATTGTGAGAGATGAAGGGAGAAAACAGGGAGACAATAAGAGAAAAGAATAGGTGCAGAAAACTGTGCATTAGAGTAGGGGACAAAAGAGAACAGATGTTGGACAGCCACAGACTAAACTCTGGGTCACATCTACTCAGCATTTTTATCGCAGACATAAGATGGGGAAAACCTTTTAGTACATCTGGTCCTATATCAGGCTGTCATAATACAGGACAGGATTCCTCTGGGATCAGCTGTGCTTCCAAGTTCTTAGCCCTTTTAAATATTACTGTAATTGTATTGTATTTTTCTCTAATCTTTTTTTTGCTTTCTTTTTATTGATTTTTAGGTATTTTATTTATGATTATGCATAGACCTAATTTTTATTCTATGCAATTATATTTTATTTTCTTTTTATTAGTATTACTACTATTATTTATTACTATTTTTACTTTATACTACTTTGTAAACCGTTTTGGTCAGTTATTTAATTGTTAAGCCGGTATAGAAATATATTAAATAAATAAATAAATTACTGTAAGTCGGACACACCACACAATATTTGGTCATATTCCAGCTCTTCAAACTTCTTTACCAGCACTTCTCAACCGGTGTGTCGCATCTCCCGGTGTCCCACTGCCCCACTGCCCCGTTGTACTTTCCTTCTCCCTTTTTCCAGCCCCCGCGGGCCAATTGGAAACCTCCTTTCTTCCTATCCCCACAAGTGAGAGCTTGTGTGTGTGGGTGTGAATGGGTGAGAGCTTGTGTGTGTGGGTGTGAATGGGTGAGAGCTTGTGTGTGGGGGTGCCTGGGTGAGAGCTGGTGTGAATGGGTGCCAGGGTGAGAGCTTGTGTCTGTGGGTTTGAATGGAAGCCTGTGTAAGAACTGGTGTGAATGGGTACGAGAGCATTTGTGTGTGATTGAGAGCTTGTATATAAGAGACCATGAGTGTGACTGAGGGAGAGACTGGTCAGGGTGGTGATGTGTTTCTTTGTGAGAGAGAGACTGGTCAGGAAGATGATTAGTGTATGTATGTGAGAGAGAGAGAGACTGGTCATGGGGGTCTAATTGGAGATGTGTGTGTGTGAGTGACTGGTTGTGGGCACTAAGGAAGAGGACTGTGAGGACAGAGCTTCAGCAGCCCTTGCTGCTTCTGGTGTGTGCTATTGGCCTGGAAGGGAAAGGAGTAGGAGAGTTGCTGGAGAGGGTAAGTAAAGGGGGCTTTTTAAATTTCTTTTTCTTGATTGACTGCCATTTTAATTATTGGGTATTATGCGATGTCTGCTGTTTTGAAATTTTTTTTTCCAAAATAATTTTTATTACAAAGGAGAACGACTTACAGACTCAGGGATGTGAGACAATACAGCAAAACAATAATCGGCTTGTAAAGCAAGCCCAACAGTGCTAATATAGAAGAACAAGAGATCCCTCAGCAGACGCGCTCCTCCACCAGTTTTTCATTTTCTTGCCCTCCCCCCATAACCCCTCACCAGAGCCTTAAACTCAAAAAACACTCCCTTGCACCCTCAGTCACACCCCAGACACACTCCAGTCATAACACACCCCCCTCCCCCCGGAACCTCCATTTTAAGACCAGGTAAGTTTGTAACCAGTGATAATCAACCCTGCTTGGACATTGTTAGGAAGCAGTGCATAATATGCCCTCGTACTGCTGAGAAAGTCCATGAATTCCATCTGTAGCAAGGAAACCATTCTGCCGGACCAGGCAGCAAGGGTGGGCGTTGCCACCGGGTCAATCCAGTCAGCCAAGATAGTACAGCAAGCGAGCATAACTGCAAGGCGCCCAAATTTCCGCTTAGATCCACTACCGGGAACGCAGCCCATGTGCTGACTGTCCTGCAAAAGTTATGGTCTGTAGCACAGAGCCCCAGAAGGCCTTCAGCTCTGAACAGGTAAACAATCAAGGATACAGCACATTTACTGCACAAAGGAGTGGGGGCCAGTTTCACTTTGTACCGGCGCACATCATCATAACAGAAGCAATGAAGAATTTTAAACTGGACTTCTCTTAGGCCCAAGTTTTGAAATATTAGTTGAATTTCATAGATAGGGTTGTTACGTGTTCCATAATACAGGTGTAACTTTGTGCAGATTAGTTTCTGTGCATTATTGCAGATCCTGGGACTGTGTTAGGTGCTATATTTCTCTTTCCATTTCTCCAGGTTTGCACTGCATGCAGAGTGGCTTTTTTGGATTTCCATTCCAGTTTGTCTCCATATTTATAATTTGTGGTCTTTCTGTACTCTGTGAAGGTCAGTTCTGGGTGTGTGACCGAGGTGAGGTATTTTACTAGCATGTAGGCATTTGTATCAATCTTATTTGTTGAGTTTTCTCAATAGGATATGGATAGTGGTAAATTACTGTCTTTTCATAAGGAAGGCTATTGTGTCTGGTAGTAAAGGGAGTCTGTTTTGCTGTTACTGGGATGTCATCAGAGCCAGAATATCTTTTTTGTATGGCGAGTTGTACAGGGTAATGCCCTGGATCTGCTCTGCACTCATTGCTGGGGGTTGAGGGGATTCCTGTGGATGCAGAGTGCATGTTTACATTTAGCCTTGTGATGGTCACATGTTCAGTGTGTCACGCATGTGAGAACCATCTGTCAGGTGTGTCCCGGCTAACTCCACCTATGTCTTGGTAGTGAAATCACAACACTCATGGTGCAGAAGTGGAAAGTGTACAGAAAGTCTTCACTGTGAGGGTGGATCATTCCACGCTCTTACAATATCCACTGAATGCAGGTCTCAGGCACGGTCTCCCTCCCCTATGCCAGCTCTGGGCTAGTGCCCTATACCAACTTTCTTCTGTTGCGGTGCTAGTAAGCTGCTTTATCCGTCTATTTCACAAACAAGCACTCTTCTGTCATCTGCTTTAGCAGCACTAATACAAGCAGGTGTAAAAAGGCAGCAGTCAATCTGTGTGCGGGTCCACGTAGTGAGAATCATAAGAGCAGCCCGAACTCCAGACAAGCTGCTGCACTCTGCAAACTGTAATCTCAGCATCTGATTATTTCCGGATTAGCTTCACAGCTTGCTCTGGAAGATGGGGGGGTAGAGAGGGAATTTGCTCCAGAGGTGATGATGACCAGCTGTCAAATTTAATTCACACTAATAATAAAAAGTAGCTTATGAAGTGGGTTACCAACAATGCCCTATTGAAATTAAAAGAGCAATTAGATTTGAGTTTAAAACTCACAGAGACTCCTGCATTATGCTAAAGGCACGTCATAAATCTGTTTACAGCAGCTTTGTTAGTCAGAGCTCTCAAAATAACACCTAGCCTGCTTCTAGGGCTCTCACTCCTTCTCCATGTTAACTCTTTATGCTAACAAACTGAATTCCTTACATTTCTACACTGTTTGGTGGTAAAGGGCAGTGCAGAGCTCCAACAGACATATTGGGTCCTGAAGTAAATGTCACATTGCATTGCTGCAACGTAAGAGCTGTGCAGGAGCTTTCTAGACCACAATCAGGCTGATACAGAATGGTCTGCTCGGCCGAGCACACTGATTAGCCCCCGTTTTTGACGTGCTATTATTACCAGTGTAAGGGGTAATAGCGCGTGGAAAACGACCTGCCAACCTCCCCCCCCAAAAAAATAGCGCTCATCACATGCATGTTGATGAGCCTATTAGTTAGTCACCCAAAATACAGGCGTTAATTTCAGATGGCACCAGGCAAGTGTACAGAAAAGCAGAAAAAACTGTTTTTCTGTACACCCTCCAACTTAATATCATAGCGATATTAAGTCGGAGGCCCCAAAAATTAAAAAAAAAACTTCCTTAAAAAAAAAAAAAAATCTGCCCGTGGGTTGGAAAACAGACGCTCAACATTGCCGGCGTCCATTTTCCGAACCCGTGGCTGTCAGTGGGTTCGACAACAGACACTGGTAAAATTAAGCGGCGGCTGTCAGACCTGCTGACAGCCGCCGCTTCCGCCAATAAGGAGGCGCTAGGGACGCACTAGTGTCCCTAGCGCCTTCTTATTAGCGCGGGCCCTAATTTAAATAAAGAATCGCGCGCCCAGGAGAGGGGCCTGGGCGCGCGTCGGGAAAGCGGGCGCCTGCCTCGGGGTACCGGCTCTCCCGCGGACTTTACTGAATCAGCCTGAGTGTGAATAAAAGTGATGCACCCTTTATTAGGTAAACACTCCCTGCTTGATGACTCTCCTTATGTAAGCCTGCTCTTCAGCTGTCAGTGCTGTATTCATGCTTTGTGTGAATCAGTGTCACACCTGCATGGGGCTCTGATGAAGATCTGCTCTTCAGTTCTCTGTGCTGTATTCATGATTTGTATGTATCAGTGTGACACCTACATGGGGCTCTGTTGAAGACCTGCTGCTCAGCCGTCCTTGCTATAATCATGCTTTATGTGATGCTTAAATAGGGCTCCAATACAGATCCTCTTTTCAGATGCCTGTGCTGTATTCATGCTTTATGGGTAGCAGTGCAATGCCTGCATGGGGTTCTGATGAAGATCTGCTCTTCAACTGTCTGTGCTGTATTCATAGTACATAGTAATGATGGCAGAAGATAAAACAAACGGTCCATCCAGTCTGCTCTGCAAGCCTCCCGTGGTAGTAACTGACGCTCTATGCAGGATACTCCCATGTTTCTGTTAAGGGTAGTGTCACGGTTCCTCCGGTCAGTGCACTCCCAACTGCGCCGTTTCCAAGGTCCAGCCCCTGAGCGAGCTTTCCTAGTCCCTTGAAAACTCAAATAGAAGTTCTTTGTAATTTATCTTCCCAAGTCTCCAGGCGGGGTTTGAACCCTCCCGGCCTGGCTGTCCCCACGAGCCCAGCGTCAACGGGCTGCCAAGCTTCAGGAGCTACAATCCAGAGCTTCGGGCTCTTATGCCCCTTCCGAGGGCCTCTGTCAGATCTTCCCCAGGCCCAAAAAGGAGGAAAAAGTCTCCCTCGTCGAGAAGGGCCTCTTCAGTCAACCCCCCAGGTTAGAATACCCGCAGTTGCCCACCCGCCAAAAATCAGCACACGGCGCAGGGGATGCGTCAGTGGCATCGCGGCCGCATGCTTCACCGATGCAGTGGCGCTATGAAGACAAACGTGCCGGCTCTGCTCCGAAGCATCAACGCACCACAAAGAGAACGGAGCACCGATGCAAGAACAGTGTTGCGTCGAAGCCACACCAATCCAGCGCATCATCAAAGCATCCGATGCATCGGCGCAGGGAAGGTTCTGCAACGCATCCTCGCCCGATCGACACACCATTGACGCAGTCAACTCGCATCGGTGCACATAGCACTTTGCCAACGCACCCGACGCAAAAACAACCTAAAAAACACCACTCAGGCCACAAAAGACCCAGAGAGGTGTCACCACCCTTGTTTATCGAATCTGATCCAGACGATTCTCCACCTCGCCTATCAGACACGACTCCTACATTACCTGGGGCATTATCAACTGTTTCCCTGACCTCCATGGGCGCCTCGCCCCTGATCAACCTCAGCCAACTCCACCGGTTATCCCGGCAGGAAAGACTCCCAGCAAAAAACGAACACAGGCAGATGTACTTCGGTCTACCCTTCCACCGGTTGCAGAACCACCACATATGTTGTCTATGTCTGGACTGGCTAATCAAGCTATGTCTCAAATTACTAATGTTTTGACTCAGTTTTTACAGTCAATAGAAAACTCTCATCTGCCACCTCAACAGTCTCCTCCCACATCACCAACAGTTCCGGAGAACACAGCGATACCAGGTCCAGCACCAAAGGACCATCCAACCTTGCCTCCATCTCTAATTGAGGAAATTTCAGATTCGGATTCCTCATCAAATTCTTCGACGGGCTACCCGTCTGATCCAGCGGATTTGTCCCCTGAGCCCTCCTCACCTCCAGAAGATCTTACATACTCACAGATCATAGAAAAGGTCAGTCAAATGCTTAATGTGGAGACAAGGAGGATTCCTGATCCACGTCAGGAGATGTTAGGCATAATAAAAAGTTTTGATGCGCCTACTGAACCAGTGGCCCTACCGCAACATCCTGTTTTGACAGTGTTGATGGAGAAGTCGTGGGATACTCCATTGTCCATACCTCCAACATCACGCAAAATAGATCTCAAATATAGGGTGAAAGATTCTCCCTTCCATTCATCAGTTCAGCTCCTACATCATTCAATGGTAGTAGAGTCGGCAATGCAGAAGGCTCGTAAATCGAGAATCCATTCCAAACCGCTGCCGACCAAGGATAACAAGACACTTGATTACTTTGCAAAAATGTCCTTTCAATCTGTGATGCTGGACGCCCGTATTTAGAACCACCAGTTTTACATCTCACAATATCTTTTCGATAATTTACAAGCACTGAAACCACACCTCCAGCAAGGCTTGCAGGACACCAATTTGCCTCCTCAGTACTATAACCTAGAGGAAGGTTTGAGACACCTGCTTAGGTCCATTTATGAAGGATTTGATGTCTCTTCCAAGACTTCAGCAAATGTCTTAGCAGCGAGACGTCTCGCATGGTTACGTTCCAGCGCCATATGGGACGATGTTCACAACAAATTAGTTGTTGATTTGTTGAGTTACTTCAGATACAATGTTCCCCTCTGTTAAAATGTAATTACTGTTGCGGCCATGGTCGCCTCTCTCACAATCGGGGCCATGGCCGCTTGCCCTCGCTCCGGACTGCGGACGAAACCACTGGGTTCCTGGCCTGCTAGGCCGCATGGCTGCGGCGTCTCCACAAGGGAGACGCCACCGAGGCAGACGCTGACTCCGCCCCCCGCGTGGCCACGCGCGCGAAGACGGAGTTTTTAAAGCTCCAGCACCCGGAAGTGCTGGACAGCCCCCTGGATGACGTCAGACGCCGGCAGAGTACTTAAGGCCGGTGTCTGACTCCAGAAATTCACCTTGCAACGAGGTTTCTCCTTGGAGTGTCTAGTTGCCGTCCTGATCCTGCTGCCTTGGTTCCTGCTGGTCCTGCTGCTTTGGTTTCTGCTGATTTTGCTGCCTTGGTTCCTGCTCGCCTACTGTCCTGGTTCCTGCTGATCCTGCTACCTCGGTTCCTGCCGACCTTGTCCTCCTGCCCTGCGGAGCCTGCCAGTTCTTCCGGAGGGTCCTGTCTCCTCCTCCGTGTTCCTGTTCCGGATCCAGCTCCAGTTGTTTCTCTCGCTGCTGATCTCCTGGTACCTGACCCCGGCTTGCTTCTGTTGTTCTGTGCCTGCCGCCTGCCCTGACCTTCGGACCTTCTCTTCGACTCGCCTTGCTGCTGCCACCTAAATCCCAGCGGTCCAGATCCCTATGGGTCCCTCCTGGGGGGATCTAGGATCTCCAGGGTGAAGACGCCTCCAGCACGGTTCCGCCTCCCGGCCTGTCCTCTATGGAGCTTCCAGTTCCACCAGGCCAGTCCAAGGGTCCACATCACCCCGCAACAGTAACAATTACATTAATTGTTGAGTTGCCTCCGTTACAATGTAATAATAATAAGATACCTTAGTCTTACTATTCTCCGCGTTAACATGTAAACCAATGTGATATACCCCAATGAATGTCAGTATATAAAAGCAAGCAAGCAAGCAAGCAAGCAAGCAAGCAAATAAATAAATAAATAAATAAATACCTGCCATGTCATCCGGAAACATTTTTCGGGGAAAAGTTCACTGACACTGTGACAAAGCTCAAGGAGCAAAAAACAGCAGTCCTTTCGTTATCATCCCCTCACCAACCATCCACGTCACAACTTCACTATTCTACTTCTGCTCCGTACAGAAGAACAACCTTTAAGGCATTCAAACCTTATTCCTATTACGAGCCTCAATCCTATCAACCATCGAGGCAGCAACCTTATCAGCATCAAGCACCACGCCAGCGTGAAAGGAACCCCTCGTCAGCCACGTCAGGAAGCTGACCCTCAGCCTCCAAAAACCTAGCCGGGTTTTTAAAAATCATACTGCCACTGTCACAGTCGCTCCCCATGGGGGGCAGGTTGTCCAGCTGGTGTAATGTGACTCCAGCTATCTTCCAGCCTGGAGTCACATTACACCAGATCAGAGGGTCCTATCAAAAATAGAACAGGGTTACTCTCTCCATTTCTCATCCCTCTCAACCCTCCCGCACTGGGTTCCTCAAAAACATTTAATATCACACAAAGAACCTATTCTGAAGGAACTCAAGATTCTTCTACAGAACAAATGCATTCAGAAATTGCCTTACCCGCAATTCCATCAAGGGTTTTACTCACAATACTTCCTAATTCCCAAGAAATCAGGAGGTCTGCATCCAATCTTGGACCTACGTTCACTCAACAAACACCTCCACAGGGAGGAGTTCAAAATGACTTCTCTCAAATCCATTCTTCCATTTCTTCAACCCGGGGATTGGATGTGTTCACTGGACTTGAAGGATGCGTATGCTCACATTCCAAATCACCCCAGTTCCTGGTGTTACCTCTGTTTCCAGGAGGACAACCAGCACTTCCAGTACAGAGTTCTTCCATTCGGCCTTTCCTCTGTCCCCAGGGTCTTCACCAAACGTCTGGCAGTGGCGGCGGCGCACCTTCGTCGTCAAGGGGTGCAAATATTTCCCTATCTGGACAATTGGCTCCTAGTGGCATCCAATCAAACACTGCTCAGAGACAATCTTCTTCAAATGATTTCTTACCTAGACAATCTAGGCCTCTTAATCAATTACAAAAAATTGAATCTGGAACCCACCCAAACCCTACAATTCACAGGAGCCTACATCGACACGATTCAAGACAAGACTTTCCTTCCTCACCCAAGAGCACTAGCTCTCTCCACATTATCTACAATTCTACTTCACAGTGCAACAGTACCAGCTCGCCAAGTCCTAAACGTTCTAGGACACATGGCAGCATCCATCTATGTGGTCCCACATACGCGTCTACATATGCGTCACCTACAATGGGGTCTAAAAAACCAATGGACTCAATTTCTCCATCCATTGTCCACTCTCATCTCCATAACCAACAGCATGCAAAAAGACCTGCAATGGTGGCTACTCCCATCGACATTACTAACGGGCTCACCCGTATGACCTATTCGACATCAGATAATACTCACCACGGACACATCCCCCAAGGGATGGGGAGCTCATCTGGACCAATTACAAACACAGGGACTTTGGACCACATACGAATGTGCACTACACATAAACCTTCTGGAACTCAAAGCGGTAAAAAAGCACCCTTCGAGCCTTCGAAGACTCCCTACGGGAGAAAATAGTAATGATTCACACGGACAACCAAATTACAATGTTCTACATAGAAGGAGGGTTCGGTTCTTGGAGCCTCTGCAAGGAAGCAGTTTAGATACTGGAGTCGACTCACCAATGATCAATCTCTTTTCAAGTGACTTATCTGCCCGGGATTCACAATTCCAGAGCAGACAAACTAAGCAGAATATTTCATCCCCATGAATGGGAATTAGATCGAAAGGTGGCTCAACACATTCTCAGTTTGGGGCCTTCCTTCCATCGACCTCTTCGCGACAGAAAACAACAGGAAACTGGAGAACTTCTGCTCGGTTTACCCGAGCCCACTGAGACTCGCTCCAGATGCTTTTCTCGTAAGTTGGTCTCACAACCTACTGTATGCATTCCCTCTGATACCACTTATCTCTCGCACGATCGAAGACCAAGCAGATCTGATCCTAATCGCGCCAGCATGGCCAAGACAACCATGGTACAGCTACCTACTGCACCTATCAATCCGCAACCCAATTCCCCTAGGCAGCAGCCCTCAGCTTCTTACCCAGGACATCGGATCTCTGCTACATCCTCTTCACTCTTCCCTGCACCTCACGGCATGGAGATTGAGAGTCTCCCGTACCAACACTTAGATATTTCTCCTGCTCTTCAAAACATATTACTATCCTCGAGAAAAGTGTCGACCAGACTCAATTACCAAAGAAAGTGGTCACGCTACAGTTCCTGGTGTTCAACAACAGGTGTGAACCCACTATCTTGTCCACCTGAACACCTTCTCTCCTACCTCCTTCTTCTTTACAGTGAAGGCCTCGCTACCTCCTCACTCAGAGTTCATTTAAGCGCTAGAGCGGCTTACCACATTCATCTAAACGGTGAACCCATTTCATGTCATTCACTGGTATCCAGATTCATGAAGGGAGTATTATGCTTACGTCCACATTTATAGAAACCACCGGTACCGTGGGATATTAATATAGTCATCGAATAACTGATGCTTCCACCCTTTGAACCATTAGACACTTGTCACCTTTGATACCTCTCATGGAAGGTGCTTTTCCTGATTGCTTTAACTTCGGCAAGAAGAGTAAGTGAGCTGCAAGCCTTAGTTCACTACCCTCCTTATCTTCAATTTCATCATGACAAAGTGACCTTACGCACTCACCCAAAATTTTTACCAAAGGTGATTTCCAGTTTCCATATTAACCAGACCATCACCTTACCCACTTTCCATCGAAAACCTCATGCAAATGAAAATGAGAGAAAACACCATACTTTAGACTGTAAACGTGCACTTGCCTACTACAAACAGCGCACCCATTCACCCAACAGACCTTCACAGCTATTTCTTTCGTTCAATCCGAACATGCAAAGACGTCCAGTGACTAAGAGAACTTTATCCACCTGGATATCCAACTGTATACAGTTTTGCTATCAAAAAAGATTGCAAACGCTAGCTGCGACTCCAAAGGCATATCAAGTGCTCGCGATGGCGGCCTCAGTGGCCCATCTCCATGAAGTACCTCTCATAGACATCTGTAAGGCAGCAACATGGTCATCATTACACACTTTCACCTCCCACTATTGTTTAGACAAACAAGCTGTGGATGATGCCCGAGGTCTCCACTCCGCCCACCTTACCTCTTTGGTGACTCCCTCTTTGGTTGATGGAAGTTTGGCTGCCGCGGCGTCATTTTGCCGACCTCCTCCGGCGTCCCCGGACCGGCTAGACGCTGCCTTCCGCCATGTTCTCCTGAGGCCTAAGGGCGCGCACGGCGCGGCCCCGACTCAAGTACCAACTGTGGCGCAAACCTCAGGGGCATCCCCCTGAGATGACGTCCTCATTGCCAGATATTTAAGGTCTCTTGTTTTGCTAGCTAATCGATTTAGCAAAGGGTTTCCTACCTAGCTGCCTCCAGGTATTGCTGCGGATGGGATTCGCACTCCGCTTACCTTGCTACTCTGCCTCCTCGGACTTTACCAGGGGTACCCTGCTCCTTGGGGGCCTCGCTCTCTCTCTTACTTTTCAGGTCGCAGTCTGGAACTGGTACTTGCTCCTCGAGGGCCCTCGTTCCCGGACCTGCTACTGAATATAACTTCTGCCAGGAAGTCACAGCTGCCTACAATACCAGTGAGTTACCATCTCTCTCTCAGAGCTTTCCCTGGAACCAGATACTCGCTGCTCGAGGGCCTACTTCATTCCAACTCCTGGGCTGTTCCAAGAGACTATTGTGTGAGTGTTCCCATCAAGGTTCTGTTCCTGAACTCTGCATACTCTGCCTACTCACTATCTCAGTTTCTCTACAGCTCAGCCATCCTGGAATTGCTGTTCCATTGCCTGAGGGACTACAGTCCAGCTGGGCTCTTCCAGCTCACTACTGCCACCTCTGGTGGTTCTCTAAAACAGTTTAATAAAAGAACTAAGTGTGTGTCTGTCTCCCAACTCTGAGCCTGACCGGTGGTCCCTCTCGGGATCTTTCCCCGTGGGCATGGTATTCTGCCACCGGCCCAAGGATCCACCCACAATTATCACAAATAATAACACCTACAAAAGAGCGCATGTTCCTCACATACAATGCCTTCATAGGAACTGTCCACCAATACCTCCCATACAGGCCGATACAGTACAGTGCGCTCCGACGGAGCGCACTGTTAGCCTGCTATTGGACGCGCGTTTTCCCTTACCCCTTATTCAGTAAGGGGAGGAAAAACGCGCATCCAACCCGCGGCACCTAATAGGGCCCTCAACATGCAAATGCATGTTGAGGGCCCTATTAGGTATGCGCACGGGATACAGAAAGTAAAATGTGCAGCCAAGCCGCACATTTTACTTTCAGAAATTTCTTCCGGCACCGGGAAAGTGCACAGAAAAGCAGTAAAAACTGCTTTTCTGTGCACCCTCCGACTTAATATCATAGCGATATTAAGTTGGAGGTCCCGAAGAGTAAAAAAAGTAAAAAAAAAAAAAATTTGAATTCGGCCCGCGGCTGTCGGGCCGAAAACTGGACGCTCAATTTTGCTGGCGTCCAGTTTCCGAGCCCGTGGCTGTCAGCGGGCTCGAGAACCAATGCCGGCAAAATTGAGCGTCGGCTGTGAAACCCGCTGACAGCCGCCGCTCCTGTCAAAAAGGAGGCGCTAGGGACGCGCTAGTATCCCTAGCACCTCCTTTTGCCCGGATCTACCGCCAGACCTAATTTAAATACTGCATCGCGCACCCGCTCTCCCGCAGACTTTACTGTATCGGCCTGATATTGAGCAAATATTCAAACTTCAAACACATCAATTGCTCAATATGTCAGCTGGGGACTCCCAGACAGCATGTCTAATTCAGCTGCTTATCTACTTGAAAAGAGCAAGTTTTCTTACCGTAAAACTGTGTTTTCCGTAGATAGCAGATGAATTAGCCATGCTGACCGACCCGCCTCCACGGACAGTTCATGCATGCATAATTACTTGCTTTGATACTGACTGAGGAGCCGCAGGCAAACCCAAGGAGATACAAGAGGGAGCACCTAGCTGAAAGACTTTACTAGACTTAGAGAGCTCCACCACCTAGTGGCACGGAAGACGTACCCAGACAGCATGGCTAATTCATCTACTATCTACGGAAAACACGGTTTATGGTAAGCAAACTTGCTCTTATCACCTCCTTTTTCTTACTCATTATTCCTCTCACTAGATAGCCTAGCATTCTTTTATCTTTAATTATTGCCTTGTCAAATTGCTTCACCACCTTCAGATCATCAGACACTTATCACCCCAAGGTCCCTCTCCCAGTCTGTGCACTTTAGTATTTCAAACTCCATCATATACTGCTCTTAGATGCATGACTATTTCTCCTGGGGGAATTCTGCACACAAATTCTGCAAACTTTATATAGGTCAAAATAACACAATTTACATGACAGTCTTTAAGTAATTACATTTAAAATTCATACAGAAAAAATGTATTATTTAGAGATGCAGAATATTAAATATTTTGAGCAAAATTTCCCTAGAAATTCACTGTAAGTGTCCCGTCCACTTGCTCTCCCTAGTCCCCTGGCCATTTTACCCTCTGAGGCCCCAACTCCTCCACCTGCCAGTATCTCTCCCCTCCACCTCTAGGCTCAACCCCTTCCATTCTATTGCCAGTCCCAGAGTTTGACCCCTCTCTCAGTTCTGCCCCTCACACAGGCTCCCCTCTGTCCCTCCCTCTCTCACACACATGCTCCCTCTCTCTAGTGCACATACACACACCCTCATACAGGCTCCCTCTCTCTCTCGCACATTCACATCCCCTCATACAGGGCCCTCTCTCTTACATACACACCCACACAAGCTTCCTTTCTCTCTCACACATACATCCTCACACAGGCTACCTATGTCTCTCTCTCACGCAGCCCTTCACACAGGCTCTCTCTCACACATACACAATCCCCTCACACAGGCTAGCACCCTCACATACACACAAGCTCCCTTTCTCTCTCACGCATACACCCTCATACAGGCTCCCTCTCTCTCTCGCACATTCACATCCCCTCATACAGGGCCCTCTTTCTTGCATACACACCCACACAAGCTCCCTTTCTCTCTCACACATACATCCTCACACAGGCTACCTATGTCTCTCTCTCATGCACCCCTTCACACAGGCTCTGTCTCACATACACAATCCCTTCACACAGGCTAGCACCCTCACTTACACACGCTCCCAATCTCTCACACACATACACACTCCTTCACAATGTCCTCATATAGGCTTCCTCTCTCTGGCACCCCCCTCCCCCGCTCCCTCACCTCCCATCCCCTCTCTCACACCCCCACCACTTTCTCACACCCCTCTCCCTCTCCTCTCACCAGGGCCTTCATCTTCGCCGCAAGCAGAGCACACTTCATTCGTGGCACATGGGGCCTTCATCTTCGCCGCAAAAAATGCACCGGGGCCTTCATCTTCGCGCGCGCTGTTCGCGGCATGCCAAGGTCTCCTCTGCCATTTTCTGTGCAGGGGGGGAATTCTGCCCTCTGCAGTAGCACAGAATTCCCCCAGGTTAGACTCTGCACTTCTTGGCACTGAATCCCAGCTCTTCAATCTTTCTTAAATCATTTTTCATTCTCTCTCCTTCTTCAGGCGTGTTGCAGATCTCAGTGTCATCTGCAAACAGATATACTTTACTTTCTATCCCTTCCGCAATGTTGCTCACAAAGATATTGAACAGAATCTGTCCCAAAACCAATCCCTGTGGCATTCTGCTTAACACCGTTCTCTCAGAGTAGGTTTTATTTACCATTACACAGTCTCCTGTCAGTCGACCAGTTTGTAGTCCTCTCCACCACCTTGGTACCTGGTCCAAAGCTTCTCACTTTATTCACAAGCCTCCTAAATGGGACCATATCAAAAGCTTTGCTGAAATCCAAGTAAATTATATTGAAACTTCTTCCTTGATCCAATTCTCTACTTTTCCAATCTAAAAATAAATCATTTTGATTTGTCTGACAGGACCTTCCCCTAGTAAAATCATCCAGTAACCAACCAAATTGTAGATAGTTCACTATCCTTTCCTTCAGCAGAGTCTCCATTACTTTTCCCACCACCGAGGTGAGGCTAACCAGCCTGTAGTTTCCAGCCTCCTCTCTGCTCCCACTCTTGTGAAGCGGGACCACCACCGCTCTTCTCCAGTCACTCGGCACCACTCTCGTTTCCAGGTATCTATTAAACAGGTCTTTCAGTGGACCCATCAGCACATCTGAGTGCCCTCAATGTCCTGGGATGGACCTCATCCAACCCCATGGAGGTGTCCACTTTCAGTTTTCCTAGCTCTTCCCAAACATTCTCCTCTGTATGTTAGGATTGTGGACCTCTGTGTTGGGGTGAAGATGACACTACCTACAGAGAAGGCCCTGTAGGTCTTCACCCCCAACTGGCAGAGTGGATGGTGCAGAGACTGAACTGGAGCTTCGCCTATACCAGCCCCTTTCCCCTCGAATTGAGCCTTTGGGTTCTGGGGGCCAACAGGTCTTAGGTGGCAGACTCTGGGACATAGACTGAAGAGTAGATTCAGTGATGGGCTGAGGTAGAAGGCAGACGGCAAGCAGAGAAACAAGAGTCCTTGCTAGGGTCAGTTGCGGGTAGCAAGCAGAGTAATGAGAGTCTACGCTAGAGTCAGTACCAGTAATCTGTCCAGGGATGGTAAGTAAAGTTGGGCAGGCCTGAAGAGACAAAGACCAGGCTGGGCAGGCTTGATGTCATGGAGGCAAGGCTGGGCAGGTCTGAAGACATGGAGATACACTAGAGACACAGAGACAAGGCCGAAGACACAGAGGCAAGGTGGAAGCAGCAACTCACACTATCCTAAGATAGTCGACCCGTGAGTCTGCAAATGTAATAGTACCCTCTCTCCTAAGCCACATCCAGAGCTTGAACAATAAAAATTTCCTCCAGCACCAGAATCCAGGAACGCTTCCAAGACAAGATGAGTTTTGCCCACGGTGATGGACACGGGAAGGAGGAGTTGGGGAGCAGAAAAATTCCAGCTTAGGGTTGCCTCCCCAGTCAACCCTAGGCATGGAAGTTTCCCTGTTTCTCAGAGTAATTAGCTGCAAGGTTTATGCACAGTTGGCTACGATACGTTTCCTCTGTGGCCAGCCAACTACAATCCAGCTGCATGGGTTCCTCCTGGGTTTTAACTTCTGAGGTCTGAGCCATGGATGGAGAGAGAGTATGCTGGAAGCGAGGCATTAAGGGAATGGGGTGTTATGCCCTATGCTCACAAGATCTCTCCTGGAACCTCCAGTCAATATATCTGGCTAAGGAGATAAGGTAATCCAAGGAAATGGGAACTTCCCATGCTGTAAGCTCATCCTTGATGAGGCCTGCCAGCACCTGAAGAAAAATGGCTGTGAGACTGTCTTCGACCCAGTTCAATTCGGAGGCAAGGGTACAGAATTCTGTAGCATATTCAATAAGAGTCCGGAAACCCTGACTGATCTGTGACATGTCAGTGGACAAAGCGTTGCCTCTTCCTAGTTCAAACACGAGGCAGAGCTCGTGGAGAAAGATTGTGAGGTTCTGAGCAAGGGATCTTCACGCTCCCGAGCCAGTGCAGTACCACCCAAGAGGGAGAGGATGTAGGTGACCTTGGTACAATCATCTGGAAACTATGTGGCCTAGCGTTAGATATGCATCCAGCATTAGTTAATGAAACTGCAGTACTGCTTGGAATTCCCTATGAAACCTGCAGTTGTTCTTGTAGATGTTGTGCCGGGCCAGGTATCATTTGGAGCGAGGACTGGGCTGCTGGGTCCATGACCTTAGCAATCTGTTAGCATTGTGGACCCTAGTGTTGGGGTGAGGTAGATACTACCTACAGGGAAGGCCCTGTACGTCCTCACCACCAACTGCAGAACAGACAGCGCAAAGACTGAATTGTTGCATCGCCTATACCAGCCCTTTCTCCTCAGACTGAACCTTTGGGTTCCGGGAGCTAGCAGGTCTTAGGTAGCAGTCTATAAGGACGGGCTGAGATTGAAGGCAGGCAGCAAGCAGAGAAACGAGAGTCCAGGCTAGAGTCAGTACCGGTAATCTGTTCAGCGATGCTAGGTAAGGCTGGAGGGCTGAAGAGATGAGGACAAGGTGGAACAGGCTGAAGAGACAAAGACAAGGCTGGACAGGCTGAAGACATGGAGGCAAGGCGGAATCAGTAACTCACACTATCATAGGATAGTTGACCCCACTGCTAAGGAGTTTTAGCTTTGCAAGGCCGGGGTTTCTTTTTTTTTTTTTAACTCTTTATTTTAACTGTTTCAGGCATACAAACAAAGAGTAAAAAATATAGATATACTGATATGCTTGAGCATAATTCAAATGGGCACAAAGCAAGTAAAATAAATATTCAGCAACAACTGAAAAACAGTCATAAAACAAAAGCAAAACTTGATGCATTACACATTTCACACAGTTAGCTTTTAAGGTATAACATTATAGTACTGACAATAAGGTTTCCATATGACGTCATATTTAAAACTTTTACCCTGAAGCTCATATCTCAAGCATTCTATCTCAGAGATGGTATGCACATGCACTTTCCAGTTCTCCAAAGGAGGAGTAGTCTTCCAAAAAGTTGTGATAGTAAAATGAGCAGCTAGTAAAAGCTGCCCAACCCAAGGACTGAACTTTACTGGAATCAGAGAACCAGCTCAAACCCCAGCAATAGTCGAACATAAAAAATGCCAAACTGGGTCAGACCAAGTCCAGTATCCTGTGTCCAACAGTAGCCAATCCAAGTCATAAGTACCTGGCAGGTATCCACACATTAAATAGATTTCTTATTGATAACAAGCCGTTAAGCCCGTTAAAACGGGCTACATTAACATTTTTTTTTGGATCATTTCCTTCCCCCTCATTCTCCCTCCCACCTCCCCCACTCTCTCCCCTCTCCCCTCAGTCACTCCTCTCTCTCCCCCCCTCCCTCCTCCCCTCAGTCACTCCCCCCTCCTCCCTCCTCCCTCCCTCAGTCAATCCTATCTCCCCCTCCCCCAGTCACTCCTCCCTCCCCCCAGTCACTCCTCCCTCCCCCCCTCTCAGTCAGTCACTCCTCACTCCTCCCTCCCCCCCCTCAGTCTGTCACTCCTCTCCTGTCACTCCTCTCTCCCCCTCCCCCCAGTCACTCCTCCCTCCCCCTCCCCTCAGTCAGTCACTCCTCTCTCCCCCCCTCCCCTGAGTCACTCCTCCCTCCTCCCCTCAGTCACTCCTCCCTCCCTCCTCCCCTCAGTCACTCCTCCCTCCCCTCAGTCACTCCTCTCTCCCCCCTCCCCTCTCCCCTCAGTCACTCCTCTCTCCCCCCTCCCTCCTCCCCTCAGTCGATCTCCCCCGAAGACCCAGAGCGGTGGGAGCGGCCCGAAGACCCGGAGCGGCGGGAGCGGCGGCGGCACCGGCCCGAAGACCCGGAGCGGCAGGAGCGGCGGCCCGAAGACCCGGGGCGGCGGCGGCATGCGCGCGAGGGAGGGACAGATGTCTGTCCCTCCCTCGCGCGCATGCCGCCGCCGCCCCGGGTCTTCGGGCCGCCGCTCCGGGTCTTCGGACCGGTGCCGCCACCGCTCCTGCACGGGTCTTCGGGCCGCCACTGCCGCTCCCGCCGCTCCGGGTCTTCGGGCCGCCGCTCCGGGTCTTCGGGCCGCCGCTCCTGCCGCTCCGGGTCTTCGGGCCGCCGCTCCTGCCGCTCCGGGTCTTCGGGCCGCCGCTCCTACAGCACCATTTTTATTTTTAAGAGGCACACTGTGACCGACGTGCTCGCATGCGCGGTAGAGCTGCTCTCTACTGCGCATTAGCGGCACGTCGGTCAACCTTCGTTTATAAGAAAATTATTACTTACCTGCTAATTTTCGTTCCTGTAGTACCATGGATCAGTCCAGACCATGGGTTATGTCCCCAATCCAGCAGATGGAGTCAGCACAAGCTTCGAGGGGGCGTCACCATATATACTACTACCCCCTCTGCAGGAGTTCAGTATCGAGTATATCAAAGCCCGAGTAGAAATAGAACCCCTTTAGTGGATCAAGTTTAAAAGAACCGGCAACAATAAACCGTGTAACCGTAATAGAAAAACTGGAACCGTCCTACCAACGGGTAGGACGCTGCGTAAACAGCACGCCAACATGCAGGGGGCTGTGAGAAACAGTGCGACTGAGGAGCCGGGAAAGCCCTATCACACTACAGTCCCGTAGAGAAGAGTCGAGCAGGAAGGAAAGACCCAAGTGCGGTGGGCGTCTGGACTGATCCATGGTACTACAGGAACGAAAATTAGCAGGTAAGTAATAATTTTCTTTTCCCTGTACGTACCTGGATCAGTCCAGACCATGGGATGTACCCAAGCTTCCCTAAATCGGGTGGGGTCCTGCGAGGCCTGCTCGGAGAACCTGTTCGCCAAAATGTCCCGTGACTGAGGAGGCGAGGTGCAGACGATAGTGCCTGGAAAACGTGTGTAACGATTTCCAGGTAGCTGCTCTGCAGATTTCCTGAGTAGAGACCGAACGAGCCTCCGCCCAGGAAGCCGCCTGAGAACGAGTAGAATGAGCTACAATGCCGGGCGGGGGAGTCCGCCCCGCCCCAATGTATGAAGCAGCAATGCTCGCCTTCAACCACCTCGCAATGGTCGCTTTCGAGGCCTGAGACCCCTTCCTGGGACCAGACCAAAGCACGAAGAGATGATCCGAAATCCGGAACTCATTGGTAGCCTCCAGATAGAGACGCAGCGTGCGCCTGACATCCAATAGTCGGAGAGCCTTCGGCTCGGAGGAAGAAAAGGACGGCAATTCCACCGTCTGGTTCACATGGAATGCAGACACCACTTTTGGTAGGAAGGAAGGCACTGTGCGAAGCGACACTCCAGAGTCGGAGAAACGCAGGTAAGGCTCTCTACACGACAGAGCCTGCAGCTCCGAGATGCGGCGAGCGGAACAGATGGCCACCAGGAATACCGCTTTGAGGGTGAGATCCTTGATCGTAGCAGTGCTCAGCGGCTCGAACGGTGGTCCCGACAGGGAGCGAAGCACCAGGTTGAGACTCCAGGAGGGACACGGGTCCCGTACTGGAGGCCGTAAATGCTTGACCCCCTTGAGGAAACGCGCAATGTCCGGATGCTGTAGCAGGGAACCGCCATCACGCAACAGCGACCCCAGGGCGGCCACCTGCACCCGCAGAGAATTATAGGCGAGTCCTTTGTCCACCCCCGCCTGTAAAAACTGCAGGACCTGAGGTACCGAAGCCTTCGTAGGTCTCGTGTCCTGACTAGCACACCACAGCTCGAACACCTTCCAGACACGAACATAGGCCACCGACGTCGATGTCTTACGTGCCCGCAGTAGAGTGGATACTACCGCCTCCGGGTAGCCCCGGCGCCGGAGGCGGCGCCTCTCAAAAGCCAGGCCGCAAGACAGAAGAGTTCTGCCTGATCGAAAAATACCGGGCCCTGACGTAAGAGACGGGGGAGGTGCCCCAGTCTGACTGGCCCGTCGATCACCAGTTGTATCAGGTCCGCGAACCAAGGCCTCCTGGGCCATTCCGGAGCGACGAAGATTACGGTCCCCTGATGACTTTCTATTCTGCGAAGCATTCTGCCCACCAGGGGCCATGGTGGAAACGCGTAGAGAAGAAGATGAGACGGCCACGGAAGGGCCAGCGCATCCACTCCCTCCGCGCCGCGCTCTCTCCGGCGACTGAAGAAGCGAGGAGCCTTGGCATTGAGAGCGGAGGCCATCAAATCCAAGTGGGGGGCACCCCAACGCCGGACTAGAAGTTGCATCGCTTCCTCGGACAGAGACCACTCTCCGGGGTCCAGCAGCTGACGACTGAGGAAGTCCGCCTGCACGTTGTCCACTCCGGCGATGTGCGAGGCCGCTAGTCGAACGAGATGACGCTCCGCCCATTGCATCAGCAGCGCCGCCTCTAGCGCTACCTGCGGGCTGCGCGTGCCGCCTTGGCGGTTGATGTAGGCCACGGTGGTAGCATTGTCTGATAGGATTCTGACCTCCCGGTTCCGAAGGAGCGGCAGAAAGTGTCGCAGAGCTAGCCTGACTGCTCTGGTTTCCAGACGGTTGATGGACCACTTCGCCTCCACCGCGGACCACGTCCCCTGCGTGGCGCTTCGATCGCAGACCGCACCCCAGCCCAGCAGACTGGCATCGGTGGTTACTATCACCCAATTGGGCAAGTCGAGAGACACTCCGTGGGCCAGACTCGACAGCTCCAGCCACCAGCCCAGACTGTCCCTGGCCTTTTGTGGAAGTGGGAGAATCATCTGGTAGTCCTGCGAAACCGGTTTCCAACGGGAGAGGAGCGCCCACTGCAAGGGCCGGAGATGCGCAAACGCCCAGGGGACCATGTCGATGGTGGAACCCATCACCCCCAGGAGTTGGAGGTAGTCCCAGGAGGTGGGATCTTGCAAGGCAGAGAACCGCAGTACATGCTCCCGCAACGATTGCGCCTTGTCCTGACGCAGGAAGACTTTGCCCAGCCGGGTGTCGAAGGACGCTCCCAAAAAATCCAAGCGCTGCGAGGGTACGAGGGAGCTCTTGGAGAAGTTCACCACCCAGCCCAGGGACTGTAGAAACTGGACCACCCTGCGCACCGCTGCTTGTCCCTGGCTGAAGGACTTCGCCCGAATGAGCCAATCGTCCAAGTAGGGATGGACCAGCACGCCCTCCTTTCGAAGGGCTGCCGCCACAACGACCATGATCTTGGTAAAGGTACGCGGTGCCGTCGCCAATCCGAACGGGAGCGCTATGAACTGAAAGTGCTGGTCCAGGATCTTGAACCGGAGGAGACGGTGATGGTCCCGGCGGATGGGAATGTGCAGGTAGGCCTCCGTGAGGTCCAGAGAGGCGAGGAACTCCCCCCGATGTACCGCCGCAATCACGGACCGCAGTGTTTCCATGCGAAATCGGACCACTCGGAGGCATTTGTTGATTTCCTTGAGATCCAGGATGGGCCGGAAGGACCCGTCCTTCTTTGGCACGACGAAGTAGATGGAATAGTGGCCCGAGCCCACCTCTCCGGAGGGCACGGGGGCGATAGCCCCTATATCCCGAAGTCTGTCCAACGTCGCCTGCACCGCCCGTCTCTTGAGCACCGACCCGCAGGGGGAGAAAATGAACCTTGCCTGTGGAGGACGGACAAATTCCAATGCGTAGCCGTGCTCTATGGTGTCCAGGACCCACTGGTCCGAGGTGATCTGCGCCCACTCCTGGTAGAAAAACGCCAGCCGTCCCCCAATTCTGGGACTGGCGGAGTGGGCGAGCCTGACATCATTGCGAAGGCTTAGGAGAGGGGTTACCTGCTCCGGGGGTGGTGCGGGCGGGCCTCCGTCCACGAAAGGAACGTGACCAGGTCTGTGGCCTGGAGGCGGCGGGCCTAGAGCCCGATGACCTGTAGCTCCTGTAGCGCCGTTGCGCCCTGGCTCTGATCCGGGAAGAGGCATATGCTCGCGAAGGCCGATATCTGTCCTCCGGCAGCCGATGAACCGCATTTTCCCCCAGAGACTTGATGATCTGATCCAGGTCCTCCCCGAAGAGGAACTTACCTCTGAATGGAAGGGAGCCCAGACTCGACTTGGAGGACGTATCCGCCGCCCAGTTGCGAAGCCACAGGAGGCGCCGTGCCGCCACTACCGACACCATGGATCTTGCTAGGATCCGAAACAGGTCGTACGAGGCATCCGCCCCATACGCCACCGCCGCTTCTAGCCTGTCCGCCTGGGCGGCCTCCTCCGCGGGCAGTTCCTGCGACGTGAGCAGCTGTTGTACCCAGAGAAGACTCGCCCTCTGGGCCAGGGAACTGCACATTGCTGCCTGCATACCCAGAGCGGAGACCTCGAAGACCCTCTTCAGGAAAACCTCCAATTTGCGATCTTGCGTATCCCGCAAGGCCGCACCTCCTGTCACCGGTATCGTCGTCCTCTTCGTGACCGCCGACACCGCGGAGTCCACCTTCGGAGCCTTAATGAGGTCCAGGAAATCCTCCGGCAGGGGGTAGAGCTTTTCCATGGCCCGACTGACCTTCAGAGAAGCCTCCGGGGTGTCCCATTCCCCAGTGAGGAGCTGCAGGAACGATTCGTGAATGGGAAAAGCCCGAGCCCTGGGCCGCCGGGCCGCCAGGACCGGGTCCCCCTTCTTTGAAGAAATGACGACCTCCGGCGCCACTGGAACAGGCGGGTCCGGCGGTGGGTCCAGATCCAATTCCTGAATTATAAGTGGAATGAGGTCATCCAACTCGTCCCTCTGGAAGAGGCGCAGCGTGCGCGGGTCGTCACCCTCAGGCATGGAGTCTCCTTGTCCGCCATCCGGAGGATCAGACCCCGGATCCGCTGGTCCTGACACCGCTCCCACAGCCACAGCCGAAAAGCGGGCCCGGGCTGGAGGGTGAACATGAGGGGCCCCCGCGCCCGCCGGGGCGGGGCGGGCCTGTGCCGGGGGGGACGTCCGTGGGATCTTGGGAGGGGGAGGCCCCGCAGGAGCCTCCAACCCCTGGAGGTAGGCTGTGTGCATCAGTAAAACAAACTCCGGGGAAAACCCCGGCCTGCCCGAGGGGGCTCCAGGGGGGGGAACCCCCGTTGGACCCTGCCCCTGCGGGCCTTGCTCCGGCAATAAGATCGGCGGCAAAAACGGCGGAGAAACCGCATCGGAATCCCCCTCCTCCAGCGCTTCTGGATCCTCCTCAGGGTGCTGTGCCTGCAAAATGGCCGCCGTTCCCGCCAGGAATGGGGGAGGGGCCGGCCCGCGCCTCCCGGGCATCGCAGAGAGCAACACCAAATCGGTGATGGACCGCGAGGTGCCTTCCCCCCCGGGAAGGCACCGAGCGCAGATGCCCTCGCGGGAGATCCTGGATCCCGGTTCGCCGCAGGCCGAGCAACGCGACGGCCGCGGCATCGGGAGCACCCCGCAAGAGCAACGCCGGCTGGAAGAAAAAAATAAATTGAGGCTCGGGAGGGTGGCCGCGAGAAAAACCGCCGCTGCGGGGGGGCCAGAAAGCCTGCACTGCCCGCTGAAGAAGTCGGCGCGGGGGGGCCTTCCTGGCCTCACAACCCGGCAGAAGAAAAACTTTTCTGTGTGTCCCAGCAGCCCACGAGGCTGCCCTAGACACAAGCGCTGAAAGGCCGTCACCACCGGCAGCTGCGAGGCCCCGGGGTTGGGGAGAGCTGCAAAGAAAAACTAACAAAACAAAATATATAATATCACTTACCCCGTCCTAACTACTAGGATTCAGCACCGGGCGGGGAAACAAACATAGGGGGTAAGCCACGCCTCCCCACAGCCTGCCTTTGAATAAGAGTTGTTTTTTGTTTTTTTTTAAAGAGAAAAACTTGATCCACCAGACAAACTAGGCAGCAGCCCAGAAAAGGAGGAAGCAAAAAGGGAAAAGATTAATTTACAACCACAGGGGGAGAAACCCTGAGTCCCCTACTCGCATCTGCTGGAGTCAGAAGATACTGAACTCCTGCAGAGGGGGTACTAGTACTTATGGTGACGCCCCCTCGAAGCTTGTGCTGACTCCATCTGCTGGATTGGGGACATAACCCATGGTCTGGACTGATCCAGGTACGTACAGGGAATAGGTTGATAGCAGTTGTGATGCAGTACGACCTGGCCCGGGGCAGAAACAGCTGAGACACAGCCGAGCAGAAGCTAGTGGTACCAAACTTAGCCACCGGAGGGCCTATTTCAGACCGTACAGAAAAATGCCCGGGAGAGGGGCACCAGCCCACTCTCCCACCGAAATAGTCAAACAACTGTGCCCTGCATCCCGCAGGGAACACAGAAGAAAGGCCTGAACAAAATCACAAAGATGTGACGCAGCTGAGCCACCGGAGGGCCTATTTCAGACCGTACAGAAAAATGCCCGGGAGAGGGGCACCAGCCCACTCTCCCACCGAAATAGTCAAACAACTGTGCCCTGCATCCCGCAGGGAACACAGAAGAAAGGCCTGAACAAAATCACAAAGATATGACGCAGCTGAGCCACCGGAGGGCCTATTTCAGACCGTACAGAAAAATGCCCGGGAGAGGGGCACCAGCCCACTCTCCCACCGAAATAGTCAAACAACTGTGCCCTGCATCCCGCAGGGAACACAGAAGAAAGGCCTGAACAAAATCACAAAGATGTGACGCAGCTGAGCCACCGGAGGGCCTATTTCAGACCGTACAGAAAAATGCCCGGGAGAGGGGCACCAGCCCACTCTCCCACCGAAATAGTCAAACAACCGTGCCCTGCATCCCGCAGGGAACACAGAAGAAAGGCCTGAACAAAATCACAAAGATATGACGCAGCTGAGCCACCGGAGGGCCTATTTCAGACCGTACAGAAAAATGCCCGGGAGAGGGGCACCAGCCCACTCTCCCACCGAAATAGTCAAACAACTGTGCCCTGCATCCCGCAGGGAACACAGAAGAAAGGCCTGAACAAAATCACAAAGATGTGACGCAGCTGAGCCACCGGAGGGCCTATTTCAGACCGTACAGAAAAATGCCCGGGAGAGGGGCACCAGCCCACTCTCCCACCGAAATAGTCAAACAACCGTGCCCTGCATCCCGCAGGGAACACAGAAGAAAGGCCTGAACAAAATCACAAAGATGTGACGCAGCTGAGCCACCGGAGGGCCTATTTCAGACCGTACAGAAAAATGCCCGGGAGAGGGGCACCAGCCCACTCTCCCACCGAAATAGTCAAATAACCGTGCCCTGCATCCCGCAGGGAACACAGAAGAAAGGCCTGAACAAAATCACAAAGATGTGATGCAGCTGAGCCACCGGAGGGCCTATTTCAGACCGTACAGAAAAATGCCCGGGAGAGGGGCACCAGCCCGCTCTCCCACCGAAAGAGACAAAGTAACTGTGCCCTGCATCCCGCAGGGAGCACAGAAGAGAAGGCCTGAACAAAATCACAAAGATGTGACGCAGCTGAGCCACCGGAGGGCCTATTTCAGACCGTACGAAAGTGCCCGGGAGAGGGGCACCAGCCCGCTCTCCCACCGAAAGAGACAAAGTAACTGTGCCCTGCATCCCGCAGGGAGCACAGAAGAGAAGGCCTGAACAAAATCACAAAGATGTGACGCAGCAGACCAAAGAGGTACACTCCCTGCGCAGAGGCTAGGGAGAAAGACGAGGGGACCACTGCCAGGCATGCACCTGTGCACTGATGGGAAGGAGGGAAGGAGGGAGGGGAAACCGTAACCCTGGCGGGGGGGGGCTGTGGGGTTCCAGCCAGCAGGGGGCCTATTTCAGACCGTACGAAAGTGCCCGGGAGAGGGGCACCAGCCCGCTCTCCCACCGAAAGAGACAAAGTAACTGTGCCCTGCATCCCGCAGGGAGCACAGAAGAGAAGGCCTGAACAAAATCACAAAGATGTGACGCAGCTGAGCCACCGGAGGGCCTATTTCAGACCGTACAGAAAAAATGCCCGGGAGAGGGGCACCAGCCCACTCTCCCACCGAAACAGTCAGATAACCGTGCCCTGCATCCCGCAGGGAACACAGAAGAAGGCCTGAACAAAATCACAAAGATGTGACGCAGCTGAGCCACCGGAGGGCCTATTTCAGACCGTACAGAAAAAATGCCCGGGAGAGGGGCACCAGCCCACTCTCCCACCGAAACAGTCAGATAACCGTGCCCTGCATCCCGCAGGGAACACAGAAGAAGGCCTGAACAAAATCACAAAGATGTGACGCAGCTGAGCCACCGGAGGGCCTATGTCAGACCGTACAGAAAAAATGCCCGGGAGAGGGGCACCAGCCCACTCTCCCACCGAAACAGTCAGATAACCGTGCCCTGCATCCCGCAGGGAACACAGAAGAAGGCCTGAACAAAATCACAAAGATGTGACGCAGCTGAGCCACCGGAGGGCCTATTTCAGACCGTACAGAAAAAATGCCCGGGAGAGGGGCACCAGCCCACTCTCCCACCGAAACAGTCAGATAACCGTGCCCTGCATCCCGCAGGGAACACAGAAGAAGGCCTGAACAAAATCACAAAGATGTGACGCAGCTGAGCCACCGGAGGGCCTATTTCAGACCGTACAGAAAAAATGCCCGGGAGAGGGGCACCAGCCCACTCTCCCACCGAAACAGTCAAATAACCGTGCCCTGCATCCCGCAGGGAACACAGAAGAAGGCCTGAACAAAATCACAAAGATGTGACGCAGCTGAGCCACCGGAGGGCCTATTTCAGACCGTACAGAAAAAATGCCCGGGAGAGGGGCACCAGCCCACTCTCCCACCGAAACAGTCAGATAACCGTGCCCTGCATCCCGCAGGGAACACAGAAGAAGGCCTGAACAAAATCACAAAGATGTGACGCAGCTGAGCCACCGGAGGGCCTATTTCAGACCGTACAGAAAAATGCCCGGGAGAGGGGCACCAGCCCACTCTCCCACCGAAAAAGTCAAAGAACTGCGCCCTGCATCCCGCAGGGAACACAGAAGAAAGGCCTGAACAAAATCACAAAGATGTGACGCAGCTGAGCCACCGGAGGGCCTATTTCAGACCGTACAGAAAAATGCCCGGGAGAGGGGCACCAGCCCACTCTCCCACCGAAACAGTCAAATAACTGTGCCCTGCATCCCGCAGGGAACACAGAAGAAGGCCTGAACAAAATCACAAAGATGTGACGCAGCTGAGCCACCGGAGGGCCTATTTCAGACCGTACAGAAAAATGCCCGGGAGAGGGGCACCAGCCCACTCTCTCACCGAAATAGTCAAAGAACTGCGCCCTGCATCCCGCAGGGAACACAGAAGAAAGGCCTGAACAAAATCACAAAGATGTGACGCAGCTGAGCCACCGGAGGGCCTATTTCAGACCGTACAGAAAAATGCCCGGGAGAGGGGCACCAGCCCACTCTCCCACCGAAATAGTCAAATAACTGTGCCCTGCATCCCGCAGGGAACACAGAAGAAAGGCCTGAACAAAATCACAAAGATGTGACGCAGCTGAGCCACCGGAGGGCCTATTTCAGACCGTACAGAAAAATGCCCGGGAGAGGGGCACCAGCCCACTCTCTCACCGAAATAGTCAAAGAACTGCGCCCTGCATCCCGCAGGGAACACAGAAGAAAGGCCTGAACAAAATCACAAAGATGTGACGCAGCTGAGCCACCGGAGGGCCTATTTCAGACCGTACAGAAAAATGCCCGGGAGAGGGGCACCAGCCCACTCTCTCACCGAAATAGTCAAAGAACTGCGCCCTGCATCCCGCAGGGAACACAGAAGAAAGGCCTGAACAAAATCACAAAGATGTGACGCAGCTGAGCCACCGGAGGGCCTATTTCAGACCGTACAGAAAAATGCCCGGGAGAGGGGCACCAGCCCACTCTCTCACCGAAATAGTCAAATAACTGCGCCCTGCATCCCGCAGGGAACACAGAAGAAAGGCCTGAACAAAATCACAAAGATGTGACGCAGCTGAGCCACCGGAGGGCCTATTTCAGACCGTACAGAAAAATGCCCGGGAGAGGGGCACCAGCCCACTCTCCCACCGAAATAGTCCAGCCAGCAGGGGGCCTATTTCAGACCGTACAGAAAAATGCCCGGGAGAGGGGCACCAGCCCACTCTCTCACCGAAATAGTCAAAGAACTGCGCCCTGCATCCCGCAGGGAACACAGAAGAAAGGCCTGAACAAAATCACAAAGATGTGACGCAGCTGAGCCACCGGAGGGCCTATTTCAGACCGTACAGAAAAATGCCCGGGAGAGGGGCACCAGCCCACTCTCTCACCGAAATAGTCAAAGAACTGCGCCCTGCATCCCGCAGGGAACACAGAAGAAAGGCCTGAACAAAATCACAAAGATGTGACGCAGCTGAGCCACCGGAGGGCCTATTTCAGACCGTACAGAAAAATGCCCGGGAGAGGGGCACCAGCCCACTCTCCCACCGAAATAGTCCAGCCAGCAGGGGGCCTATTTCAGACCGTACAGAAAAATGCCCGGGAGAGGGGCACCAGCCCACTCTCTCACCGAAATAGTCAAAGAACTGCGCCCTGCATCCCGCAGGGAACACAGAAGAAAGGCCTGAACAAAATCACAAAGATGTGACGCAGCTGAGCCACCGGAGGGCCTATTTCAGACCGTACAGAAAAATGCCGGGGAGAGGGGCACCAGCCCACTCTCTCACCGAAATAGTCAAAGAACTGCGCCCTGCATCCCGCAGGGAACACAGAAGAAAGGCCTGAACAAAATCACAAAGATGTGACGCAGCTGAGCCACCGGAGGGCGCTGAGGAAGGTAGCAAAGACTACACTTCCCAGGTTCCCCGAACCAACACCTGACCCCTGGCTGGAGCCTGAGCAGGAACAGGTGGAGGAAATTGGGACTGATCCCTATGACTCAGCATGCTCTATGGAGGCTGAAGAAGAGGGCGTGCCCCCGTGGTGGACCTGGCCACAAAAGCCCGACTCCTCAGAGTCTCTGGAGGAGGAGATGGAGGTAAGCTGGGGAGAGGAAAGCTCCAGCTGTTCCTCTATGGAGGTGGAATAACCAGGAGGTTGGGGGATGGTAAATCCTGTATTGCTGTATGGATGTATGAGACAGGCGGGAAGGGAATTGTGTTTTAAATGCTGTGTACCCTGGGGCTTGTAAGGACAACCCCGCATTAATATAAGGCTGCAGCCGCTGAGCTACAGCACCACATTAAACTCCTTATTGATTAAGATCCTTTTTCTGTGTACTGCTTGGGAGTGCCAGGACGGGGCCTGGCACTCTGACTAGAGGCTGTGAGGAGTCCATAGCAGCGCTGTGCATGAGCTGTGCAAGGGGACAAGACGTGTCATAGGAGCGAAGCCAGAGGCCTGAAGCCCAGCAAAGCCCCACAGCATGCTGAGCGGAGGGACCTGATCGTGACACAGTTTATGCACTTCTCCTTTAGCAACTTCTCCAAACCCAGTTACACTAACTGCCGTAACCACATCCTCTAGCAATGAATTCCAGAGCTTAATTTTGCGTTGAGTGAAAAAGACTTTTTTCCAATTTGTTTTAAATGAGCTACTTGCTAACTTCATGGAGTACCCCCTAGTCCGTCTATTGTCTGAGAGAGTAAATAACCGACTTACATGTACCTGTTCAAGTCCTGTACCTTCTCCATCGCAATTATATCTTTTTTAAGATGCGGCGACCAGAATTGTACACAGTACTCAAGGTGCGGTCTCACCATGGAGCGATACAGAGGCATTATGACACTTTCTTTTTTATTAACCATTCCCTTTCTAATAATTCCCAACATTTTGTTTGCTTTTTTGACTGCTGCAGCACACTGAACCGACGATTTCAATGTGTTATCCACTATGACGCCTAGATCTCTTTCTTGGGTGGTAGCTCCTAATATGGAACCTAACATCGTGTAACTACAGCAAGGGTTATTTTTCCCTATATGCATCACCTTGCACTTATCCACATTAAATTTCATCTGCCATTTTGATGCCCAATCTTCCAGTCTCGCAAGGTCCTCGTGTAATGTATCACAATCTGCTTGTGATTTAACTACTCTGAACAATTTTGTTTCATCTGCAAATCTGATTACCTCACTCGTCGTATTTCTTTCCAGATCATTTATAAATATATTGAACAGTAAGGGTCCCAATACAGATCCCTGAGGTACTCCACTGCCCACTCCCTTCCACTGAGAAAATTGTCCATTTAATCCTACTCTCTGTTTCCTCTCTTTTAGCCAGTTTGCAATCCACGAAAGGACATCGCCACCTATCCCATGACTTTTTACTTTTCCTAGAAGCCTCTCATGAGGAACTTTGTCAAACGCCTTCTGAAAATCCAAATACACTATGGGGTAGATTTTCAGAGCCCTGCTCGCCTAAATCCGCCCAAAACCGGGCGGATTTACGCGAGCAGGGCCCTGCGCGCCGGGAAGCCTATTTTACATAGGCCTCCCGGCGCGCGCAGAGCCCCGGGACTCGCGTACGTCCCGGGGTTCTCGGAGGGGGGCGTGTCGGGGGGCGGGGCCGGAGCGCGCGGCGTTGCGGGGGCGTGTCGGCAGCGTTTTGGGGGCGGGTACGGGGGCGTGGCTACGGCCCGGGGGCGTGGCCGCGCCCTCCGTACCCGCCCCCAGGTCGCGGCCCGGCGCGCAGGAGGCCCGCTGGCGCGCGGGGATTTACGCCTCCCTCCGGGAGGCGTAAATCCCCCGACAAAGGTAGGATGGGGGTTTAGACAGGGCCGGGCGGGTGGGTTAGGTAGGGGAAGGGAGGGGAAGGTGAGGGGAGGGAAAAGGAAAGTTCCCTTCTAGGCCGCTCCGATTTCGGAGCGGCCTAGGAGGGAACGGGGGTAGGCTGCGCGGCTCGGCGCGCGCAGGCTATACGAAATCGATAGCCTTGCGCGCGCCGATCCAGGATTTTAGCCGATACGCGCGACTACGCGCGTATCTACTAAAATCCAGCGTACTTTTGTTTGCGCCTGGAGCGCAAACAAAAGTAGGCTGTTCGCGCTCGTCTGAAAATCTACCCCTATATCTACCACTTCACCTTTAGCCACATGTTTATTAACCCCTTCAAAAAAGTGAAGCAGATTTGTGAGGCAAGACTTGCCCTGGGTAAAGCCATGCTGACTTTGTTCCATTAAACCATGTCTTTCTATATGTTCTGTGATTTTGATGTTTAGAACACTTTCCACTATTTTTCCTGGCACTGAAGTCAGGCTAACCGGTCTGTAGTTTCCCGGATCGCCCCTGGAGCCCTTTTTAAATATTGGGTTACATTAGCTACCCTCCAGTCTTCAGGTACAATGGATGATTTTAATGATAAGTTACAAATTTTTACTAATAGGTCTGAAATTTCATTGTTGAGTTCCTTCAGAACCCTGTGGTGTATACCATCCGGTCCAGGTGATTTACTACTCTTCAGTTCATCAATCAGGCCTATCACATCTTCTACGTTTACCGTGATTTGGTTCAGTCCATCTGCATCGTTACCCATGAAAACCTTCTCTGGAACGTGGAGCTCCCTAACATCCTCTTCAGTAAACACCGAAGCAAAGAAATTGTTCACTATTGCCAAGTGGACCCACCACCGTTACCTCTCTCACCAACTCCTGTGCTCCACTGAGAATTAGATCTAAAATTGCTCCCTCTCTCGTCGGTTCCTGAACCAATTGCTCCATAAAACTGTCAGTTATTCCATCCAGGAACTTTATCTCTCTAGCATGTCCTGATGTTACATTTACCCAGTCAATATTGGGGTAACTGAAATCTCACATTATTACAGCACTACCAGTTTGATTAGCTTCCCTAATTTCTCTTAGCATTTCATTGTCTGTCTGACCATTTTGTCCAGGTGGACAGTAGTATACCCCTATCACTATACTCTTCCCAGACACACAAGGGATTTCTACCCATAAAGATTTGATTGTGCATTTAGTCTCATGTAGGATCTTTATCTGTTGGACTCTATGCCATCCCGGACATAAAGCGCCACACCGCCTCCCAGATGCTCCTCTGTCACTGCAATATAATTTGTACCCCGGTATAGCACTGTCCCATTGGTTATCCTCCTTCCACCATGTCTCTGAGATGCCAATTAAGTCTATGTCATCATTCACTGCTATACATTCTAATTCTCCCATCTTACTTCTTAGACTTCTGGCATTAGCATAAAAACATTTCAAAGTTTGGTTTTTGTTTGTATTTTCATTCTGCTTTTTAATTGATAGGGATAAGTTAGAATTTTTTAGCTCAGGTGAGTTTTTAGTTACAGGCACTTGGACTACTTTTCCTATTATTGGAACCTCACTGTCGGGATGCCCTAATTTTAATGCATCATTAGTATCCTTTGAAGATACCTCCCTCCAAACCATGCACTGCTGAGCGACTGTCGGCTTTCCCCTTTGTTCTAGTTTAAAAGCTGCTCTATCTCCTTTTTAAAGGTTAGCGCCAGCAGTCTGGTTCCACCCTGGTTAAGGTGGAGCCCATCCCTTCGGAAGAGACTCCCCCTTCCACAAAAGGTTCCCCAGTTCCTAACAAAACTGAATCCTTCTTCCTTGCACCATCGTCTCATCCACGCATTGAGACTCCGGACCTCTGCCTGCCTCTGGTGACCTGCGCGTGGAACAGGGAGCATTTCAGAGAATGCTACCCTGTTGGTTCTGGATTTCAGCTTTCTACCTAAGAGCCTAAATTTGGCTTCCAGAACCTCCCTCCCAAATTTTCCTATGTCGTTCGTGCCCACATGGACCACGACAGCTGGCTCCTCCCCAGTACTGTCTAAAATCCTATCTAGATGATGTGTGAGGTCTGCCACCTTCGCACCAGGTAGGCACATTACCTGGCGATCCTCACACACACCAGCCACCCAGCTATCTACCTTCCTAATAACAGAATCACCAACTATGTCGGCCGACCTAACCCTTCCCTCCTGGGCAGTAGCCCTGGTAGACACATCCTCGGTGCGAGAAGACAATGCACCTCCTGGAGAGCAGGTCCTTGCTACAGGATCCTTTCCTAATGCACCAGGTTAATGCTCTCTGATCACGAGACCTTTTTCCTCCAAGGCAGCACCAGGGCTGCCAGTCTGAAGTTGGGACTTGACTACTATGTCCCTGAAGGTCTCATCTATATACCTCTCTGTCTGCCTCAGCTCCTCCAGGTCTGCCACTCTAGCCTCCAGAGATCGGACTCGTTCTCTGAGAGCCAGGAGCTCTTTGCATCGCATGCACATGTACAACTTCTCACCGGTGGGTAAAAAATCATACATGTGACACTTGATGCAAAAGATTGGGAAGCCCCCCTCTTTCTGCTGGGCTGCTGCCTTCATCTCAAATTTGTTCAGTTCCTAGTTACGTTTTAGGTTGCTATGGGAGTAGGAATGTGTCTAATTAACGTCCTATAAATGTATTAGTGAAGTCACTATATGTCTGGTAGTGGCCTACAAGGGAATGATTACACTCTTAATAAGGTGTGGGGAATTGGTGAAGTTGTAGAGCTGATTTTCTTTTTTTTTTTTTTTTTTTTTTTTTTTAGTATGAAAGTGGCACCTGCCTATAAATTAAAGGATGAGCTAGGGGTGGGTGGGAGAGGGGTGAGAAATAAAAGCACAAACACACTAAATAATATCCCCCAATAGTTTACAAAAATTTCCCAAGCAGAACTTACTGATTCCTTTCAGCCACCAGCAAGGTGATCCTCTCCTCTCAGTGCTCCCACTCTTTTATTCCTGCCATTGAAGCAAAGAGCGATACCGCAGTTGTGTCAAAATCATGAAAGTTAATTGGTTGAGGGTAGTAAGTGCTGCTCTATTAATTTTCATGCTCTCGACTTTTAGGGCTCCTCAGTATTTATCCTATGTCTTTTTTAATTCATTTACTGTTTTTGTCCTCACCACCAGCTCTGAAAGCGCATTCCAGGCCTTCACCACTCTCTCCGTGAAGAAATATTTCCTGATGTTGGTTCTGAGTCGTCCCTCCTGGAATTTCATTTCATGACCCCCTAGTTCTATTGTCTGCTTTCCAACAGAAAAGGTTCAAAGTTCGTGCATCACTAAAACCTTTCAGGTATCTGAAGGTCTGTATCCTATCTCCCCCGCGCCTCCTCTCTTCCAGGGTATCTGAAGCTCTGTATCCTATCTCCCCCGCGCCTCCTCTCTTCCAGGGTATCTGAAGCTCTGTATCCTATCTCCCCCGCGCCTCCTCTCTTCCAGGGTATCTGAAGCTCTGTATCCTATCTCCCCCGCACCTCCTCTCCTCCAGGGTATCTGAAGGTCTGTATCCTATCTCCCCCGCACCTCCTCTCTTCCAGGGTATCTGAAGCTCTGTATCCTATCTCCCCCGCACCTCCTCTCTTCCAGGGTATCTGAAGCTCTGTATCCTATCTCCCCCGCACCTCCTCTCCTCCAGGGTGTACATATTTAGGTCCTTCAGCCTCCCCTCATAAGTCTCCCAATGCTGACCCCCCACCATTTTGGTCACCCTTCTCTGGACTGCGTCAAGTCCTGTCTCTATCTCTTTTGAGATACAATCTCCAGATTCCCTCAGGAGATCTTCTATTTATCCCCTGCTTTCTTGAATTCAAATACTGTCTTTGTCTCCACCACCTCCATAGAGAGAATGTTCCATGCATCCACCATCCTTTCTATAAAGAAATATTTTCTTAGAGGCCAATGTAATAAGGTGAGCTTGGCAGAGCACAGTTTAACCCAGTTGTGCGCATAGGGGTAGATTTTCAGACGAGCGCGAATAGCCTACTTTTGTTTGCGCTCCAGGCGCAAACAAAAGTACGCTGGATTTTAGTAGATACGCGCGTATCGGCTAAAATCCTGGATCGGCGCGCGCAAGGCTATCGATTTCATATAGCCTGCGCGCGCCGAGCCGCGCAGCCTACCCCCGTTCCCTCCTAGGCCGCTCCGAAATCGGAGCGGCCTAGAAGGGAACTTTCCTTTGCCCTCCCCTCACCTTCCCCTCCCTTCCCCTACCTAACCCACCCGCCCGGCCCTGTCTAAACCCCCATCCTACCTTTGTCAGGGGATTTACGCCTCCCAGAGGGAGGCGTAAATCCCCGCGCGCGAGCGGGACTCCTGCGCGCCGGGCCGCGACCTGGGGGCGGGTACGGAGGGCGCGGCCACGCCCCCGGACTGCCTCGGGCCGTAGCCACGCCCCCGTACCCGCCCTCAAAACGCTGCCGACACGCCCCCGCAACGCCGCGCGCTCCGGCCCCGCCCCCCCGACACGCCTCCCGACACGCCCACTCCGAAAACCCCGGGACTTACGCGAGTCCCGGGGTTCTGCGTGCGCCGGTGAGCCTATGTAAAATAGGCTCACCGGCGCGCAGGGCCCTTGTCGCGTAAATCCGCCCGGTTTTGGGCGGATTTACGCGAGCAGGGCTCTGAAAATCCGCCCCATATTTTGTTGTGCAAACTATCTCCAATGCACACAAAAAATGTGTGTGTACCTCAGCGCCTCGCATGCAAAGCCCATGCTAATGATGGCATTAGCTATTACCCCCCAATGCAGAGAGCTGCACTGGCTTATCTAATGTTTCCTTAGTGCTGGAAACATAACTCCTAGTCCATGGTGGAGTAGTTTCCAAGCTAATGATAATCTATGGGTGGAAGCTGGAGTTCCGGTGCTGGAAGATGAAAGGAAAATTGCTTCTTACCTGCTAATTTTCGTTCCTGAAATACCACAGATCAGTCCAGGCCAGGGGGTTTTGCATCCCTACCAGCAGGTGGAGGCAGAGAACAAAACTTTGCGGCACTCCTACATATCTGAGAGTGCCAGCTGCAGTTCCTCAGTATTGCCCTGTACCCAAGCCCAAACCACTAACCTGACTATCAGGAGAAGGGGTTGGACGCCAAAACATAATGTAAGCCAAACTCACCCATAACTAGGCAACAAAACAATGTGACCACCTTGGATCCTGCCCCTCCATGAGCATTTGCAATAAGAAAGTTTCTTCAGCAAACTATTATATCTCAAGGCAGTCTTCCGGAGTCTGAAAAGGGGGTGGGCCTCTGGCCTGATCTGTGGTATTACAGAAACGAAAATTAACAGGTAAGAACCAATTTTCCTTTCCTGAACATACCCAGATAGTCCAGACCAGTGGGATATACCCAAGCTACTCTACACACTGGGCGGGAACCCGAAAGACCCGCATGCAGGACACTTTCACCGAAGGACGACTCATCCTGCAGCCTAACATCCAAATGATAATGCTTGGTGAAAGTGTGAAGGGAGGCCCAAACCGCTGCCCTGCAACTGTCCTGCAGTGAAAGAAGCTGACACTCAGCCCAGGAGGCAACCTGAACTCTAGTGGTATGAGCTCTCAGACCCAAGGGCGCCTGAACTCTAGTGGTATGAGCTCTCAGACCCAATGGCGCCTGAACTCTAGTGGTATGAGCTCTCAGACCCAAGGGCGCCTGAACTCTAGTGGTATGAGCTCTCAGACCCAAGGGCGCCTGAACTCTAGTGGTATGAGCTCTCAGACCCAAGGGCGCCTGAACTCTAGTGGTATGAGCTCTCAGACCCAAGGGCGCCTGAACTCTAGTGGTATGAGCTCTCAGACCCAAGGGCGCCTGAACTCTAGTGGTATGAGCTCTCAGACCCAAGGGCGCCTGACACCCTTGGGTATGAGAGCTCAGACCCAAGGGCGCCTGACGCCCTTGTAGGGCAGGTGGACCGCTCTTGTCTCGAGCCGGTTGATAGACCAGGTCCTTTCCCTTGGCAACCACAGACCCTGAGCGGACTTGTCTAAGCAAACTGCTCCCCAGCCTGAGAGACTGGCATCCAAAGAGATCACAATTCAGTCCGGTGGCTACAAATCCACACCTTTCTCCAGATTGCTGCGTAAGAGCCGCCATGACAGACTGGTTCTTGACTCTGGAAGAGGCAACGGTAAATGGAACTGCTCTGACACAGGACTCCACCTGGACAACAGGGCACGCTATAAAGGCCACATGTGAACGAACGCCCAAGGAATCAAATCCAAAGTGGAGGCCATGGATCCCAGCACTTGCAAGTGGTGCCAGACAGCAGGAACCTCTCTTCAAAGGAAGGCCCTGATCTGCGATTCTAACTTCATCACCCGGTCCGCTTGCCTAGATAGGTATCGAAATGCGCTCCCAAGTACACCAGAGACTGATTGGGCACCAAGTGACTCTTCTGTACATTTATGATCCAGCCTAGCAAGCGTAAGGTGAACATCACCCTCTGGATTGATCTCTCGCAGTCCTCCCTCAACTTCGCTCAAATCAACCAATCGTCCAGGTATGGGTGGACCAGAATCCCATCCTTGCGAAGGGCCGCTGCCACTACCACCATGACCTTGGTAAAGGTGCGTGGAGCTGTCGCCAGACTGAAAGGTAGCGCTCGAAATTGGAAGTGTTGACCCAGCACCATGAATCGCAGAAACCTCTGATGGTCTTGCCGGATCGAGATGTGCAAATACACCTCGGTGAGATCCAGGGACGCAAGATACCCCTCCTCGTGCACCGCAGACACCACCATTCGCAAACAAGTTAAAGAGATTTCCCCTTTTTGACTAATTTAGTGAATTTATCATTATCAGAAGGAAGCCTCCCTTGTGAAATAAAAACAGCTACAGTTAAACGATTTTGAAAAACCAGTAACTAGAATGAAATATATTAAGTAATTATTGCCCCATTCTAATCTGTCTTTATCAAAATGTATTGAATCTCTAGTCCTCAAACAGCTCACTGAATATCTAGAAACAGTGGTAGTACTGAAACACTATTATTTATCGGCATTAGATACCATATGGTGTGGTTCTGATGGCGGACAAGATTATCCTTTAATTCTGTTTGATGTTTCCACTGCTTTTGATACATACATCATAATATATTAATTGGCCGCTTAGAGGAACTAGGCTTGTCGGGTACAGTACTTAAATGGTTTCACTCTTACTTACATGAAAGAACATTTCAAGTATGTATAAAATGACAATATCTCCTCCGTAAAGAAAATTAAGAGCGGTTTACCACAAGGATCAGCCTTATTCGCCATGCTGTTTAATCTAATTCTAATTTCGTTATGCAGACTTTTAGCCAGATTAGGTCTTAACTTTCAACCAGCGAGCTAAGGAAGCCTTAGAAGCCTTCTCCCCCTTCTTAGAACCCCCGAAGAGCACAAATAAATGATAAGAGCGCCGAAAAGCATTAGTACCCAGATAACGTAACAAAACACGCCGCACATCCAAAGATGGAGACTCCTGCCCATAGAGGGATCTTTCCATCTTGGCGTTGGTTCTTGTTGCCATGAGGTCCAGCTGAGGAGACCCCAGCGAACACAGATGAGATCCCAGGCCTCTGAGTACAGTTCCCACTCCCCCGGATCCAACTGTTGCCGGCTGAGATAGTCTGCTTGGATGTTGTCCACACCTGCCACATAAGAAGCCGCAATGCCCTCGAGATGGAGTTCTGCCCATTCGAACACCAGCTGAGCCTCCCAAGCCACGGCAGGGCTCCTGGTTCCCCCTGGCGGTTGATGTAAGCCACAGTCGTTGCATTGTCCGAAAATACTCTCCCCATTCGACCGCAGACTAACGGAAGAAATTCCTGAAGGGCTCTGTGCACTGCTCACGTCTCCAACCAGTTGATGGACCATGATTGCTCCGAGACCGACCAGAGGCCTTGCGCTGATCTGCCCAGGCATACCGCCCCCCAGCCCCGGAGATTGGCATCCGTGGTCACCACCACCCAATCCGGCACTTCGAGGGGCACTCCCTTCTCCAGATTGTTCCGTGTCATCCACCATGCCAGACTGGACCTGGCTTCCCTTGGAAGGAGCAGAAAAAGAAAATACCGCTCCAAAAGCGGACTCCATCGGGATAACAAAGCCTTTGGCAGGGGACACATATGCGCAAACACCCAAGGAACCAGCTCCAACGTCGAGGCCATCGACCCCAGGACCTGCAAATAGTCCCAGACTTTGGGAACCGGAAGGCGCAGCAACTAAGCCACCCGAGATTGGAGCTTGGCCACCCTGTCGGCAGTGAGGAACACCCTTCCGTGTTGAGTTTCGAATCGGGCTCCCAAGTATTCCAGAACCTGAGAAGGCATCAAGTGACTCTTTGACAAGTTTACGATCCAACCCAGTGACTCCAAAAGAGTCCGTACACGAAGCACCGACCACGAGCACTCCTCCATTGACTTCGCCCTGATAAGCCAGTCATCCAGATATGGGTGTACCAGAATCCCATCCTGTTTTAGGGCTGCCGTGACGACGACCATCACCTTCGTGAAGATACGAGGAGCCGTGGCGAGTCCAAACGCCCACTTAAGCTGCACTTCCAGCTTACGATCCTGAACGTCCCGTAGAGCCATCGTGGACATGGCGGCATCCACCTTCGGAATCTTAAGGGCATCCAAATGATCCTGTAGGAGCGGGTACAACTTCACCATCGCTCTCTCCTCCTTCAACCCAGAGTCCGGGGAATTCCATTCCCGGCTAATCAGTTTCTGGAACTTCTTTGGAAAGGGGATGGCACTAAGAGGTCTTCGAGGGCCATCCAAAACCGGATTAACCCCCTCATTATCTGACTCCTCCAGGGTTAGCTTAACCCCAAATTCCTCCAGCACCTGGGGAATAAGAGGGTGCAACTCCTCCTTCTTGAAGAGGCGAACCACCCGAGGGTCGTCGCCCTCTACTTCGGGCCCCTTAAAGGCCCCAACCTCATCCTTCGGGTCCTCCAGATCTGTGGGGTGCCCCCCATCCAGGTTCGCATCCAGATCAGATGCTGGAGACAAGCCACCCTCAGCCTGAGAGTCCTCCGAGTCCTCCGTGTCTGAAGCCGCGCATGCGAAGCCTTGGATCTCGCCGGGGACCCCTCGGCCTCTTGGCCGAGTCAGCCGTGCAGTCTCTCAAGCGCCTCGGCCCCAACCCAGACTGGTCCTCCACCCTCTGCTGCACCTAGGGGGGACAGAGGAGGTGAGGATTCCCAGAGCCCCGAGGCTGCACCCCCTTCCCTTGGTTCCCCTCTCCCGAGGAAGGACCAGGCCAAGGCCCCCCCTTTCACCGCTGACTGAGGACCTCCGTGGTCTTGAAGGCCTGTCAGAAGCCCCCTCACCCCCATCTGCACAGCCCGTGGAGAGGGGATTGAGACAAGCAGGCCTTGTGCCACAGGCCCGACAGGCCTCCACCAGCAGCCTGTCAGTCAAAGGGCCTGCAAACAGAACTCCGCGCGCTGAAATTGCGGGAGGAGGGGCTCACCACGCGACCGCTGAAGGAGGAAAACAGATCGCAGCACCGCACAAGTTCCCACCGGCAGGAAAACTCCCGAGGAAGGTACTGCTGCCACAGGAAACACTTGCACGGCCCGTGCTAAAAAGGACAACGGGGGGGGGGGGCAATTTCCCCCTCCCGGAGGAACTCTCCCACCGTCTGCGAGCCGCTGCTCCTCCCCTACCAAGGCTGATTCCTCCTGGGCCGGCTCCTGATGATCCCGCCGTGGAGCCTGATTGCAAGGCAGCTCAGACCCACCGCCTGAGCTGCCGCTGCTGCTGCTGCTCCTTTCACAAAGGTTGTTTTTTGGTTTTTTTTTAAAGGGGCAGCACCAAACAGCCCAAAACAACCCAGTTATTAAATAAAGAATCGCCCCCAAAGGGGGATACTTCCCTGAGGCCCAAGGCGTGTAGGGGAGACGTCAGGCCCCCACTGAGGGAACCAGTCCACTGGTTTTCAGTGGTCCTGGAGTTGCAGGCTAAAACCAGCCAGGGGTATCGCCTGTCCCTCGACAGGAACCTGACACCTCGGGGAGCAGAAAAAGGTAAACCTCCAAACCAAAGATCAGTGAAGACTGCAGGTAACACGTCCACCATCTGCTGGAGGCAGAGAAATACTGAGGGACTGCAGGTGGCACTCTCGTTATGTAGCAGTACCCAAAGTTTTATTCTCTGCCTCCATCTGCTGGTGGGATTGAATAAAGCAGGCTTGTCTGGACTGATCTGGGTATGTTCAGGAAGAAGCCTTTTCCATAGCAGGCCCAGCGTTCTGGAATACACACCTGAATATTTAACACCACAAAATGATGTAAAACTCTTTAAAAAAGGATTTAAGACTTGGTTATATAGAGAAGAGTTTGTAATGAAAGGTGCTATGCTACAATGAATAGTAATGTTGAAATGTTTTATTTTAAATTTTTAAATGTATCATTTGTATTTTATGTTTTTATTTGTAATTTATGTTCATTACTGTATATGGTTTTCTTGTAAACCGCTATGATATTGAATAGCGGTATACAAAAATTTTTTTAAATAAATAAAGTCCAGACTGGGAAGGAGGACCTCAGGTAGCAGCTGCTGAATTCTAAGGCCGCAGAAAACTGCTAAAACCACCACAGTCTGGCAATATCTGCCAGCTGCTAACAAGCCTAAAACTAAAACACTACCTCTACGCTGATGACGTACAAATCCTGATCCCTATAACTGAATCCCTTACGAAAACACTTAAGTTCTGGGACAACTGCCTCCAAGCCATCAACCTCCTCCTCACCAGCCTAAACCTGGTACTTAACTCTGCCAAAACGGAACTCCTCCTCATATCCCCTGAATACAGCGATACCCCTCAGCTGACCCACCCTAACACTTTAATCGCACAAGCAAGAGATCTTAGAGTAATAATTGACAATCATCTGAACTTAAAGAAGTTCATCAACCACACAACCAAGGACTACAGGTGCTAAAAAGACTTAAACCTCTTCTGCACTTTCACGACTTCAGATCTGTCCTCCAGGCCATTATATTCTCCAAGATAGGCTACTGCAATTCCATTCTACTAGGTCTCCCCGCCTCCTCCACCAAACCTCTTCAGATGCTCCAAAACACAGCCGCTAGAATCCTAACAAACACCAACAGAAGCAATCACATTACACCCATCCTCAGAGATCTGCATTGGCTACCAATAAGCTTTAGAATCCTTCACAAATCCCTTACCATCATTCATAAAACCATTCACCACCAGGTCCCCATCGACCTGCAACTTCCACTCAGACTCCACACCTCTTCAAGACCTATCAGGGAAGCTTACAAAGGATCCCTGCACGCCCCTTCTACCAAATCCACCCATCTGTCAACCACTAGAGAACGGGCCTTCTCGACAGCGGGACCAGCCATCTGGAATGCTATCCCCCCCGATCTCAGACAGGAACCCTGCTTGTTGACATTCAGGAAGAAACTTAAGACCTGGCTGTTTCAACAAGCCTTCCCCTAACCCAGGCCTACATCAGCTATGCCACAGACCATTCACTAAGGCCTTCTGTTCAATGCACACCATCTCAGACATTATAATTGATTTGTTATAGTTACCGAGTTACCTTTCTTCTTCTGGCTTCTTCATCTTCCTAGTTCCATTACCCTTGTTTTATTGTAACTTTTTGCCTCCTCTTCTTCTATGTTAAGGTTAATGTTATTACCCCCGGTTCCTTGTAAACAGATATATGATATGATCTGTATCATGAATGTCGGTATAAAAAAGTACTAAATAAATAAATATCCCATGGGAGGACGAGCAAGAGGCTTAGCTTACCGTGCCCTTCCTGCAACTCACTGATTGAAAAGGAAATTGGTTTGATCCACAAAAACACAAGCCTTTCTTGATAGTGTTTATAAAAATGTGGAAAAGAACCGGTCCAAGGACTGATGCCTGCAGTACACCACTAGTAATGGCCCTTTCCTTGCAGTGAGCTCCATTTACCACTATGTCGCTTCCTTCTCGACCAGTTACTAACCTAGTTGATTATTTTAGGACCCATATCAAGTCACCTGTGTGGTACTGTGTCAAAGGCCTTACTGAAATCTAAGCGCTCTCCCTGATCCAACTCTCTGGTCACCCAGTCAAAGAAATTGATCAGATTAATCGAACAAGACCTAACTCTGGTAAAATCCATGCAGCCTTGGATCATGCAATCCAATGGATTCCAGAAACTGCACTCTCTTCCGCTTTAGCAGCGATTCCATTCATTTTCTCTCCACAGAGGTCAGGCTAACCTGCCTATAGTTCCCAGCCCTCCATTTTTGTGAAGAGGAAACCCATCTGCCTGTCAATAGTGCTCTGGAAGTACTCCTGACTGTAAAGCAGCATTGAAGAGGTCAGCCAGCAGAGCTGCCAGAACTTCTCTAACTTCCTGTAATACCCTCGCATATATCCTGTCTGTCACCTTATCCACTTTTACTTTAGCTAGCTTTTCACAAACACATTGTTCTGAAAACCTTTTCAGGCTTGCCTTGCTTCCAATCCTGTGTGTCCATTTTCTGTGCTCCTACTCTTGGTCCTTCCTCAGTGAACAGAAATTCCAGTTTTTCCTCGTCAGGCTCTACATATTCCCCCCTTCACCTTTGAACTTTTGCACTTCCTCTTTCTCACTAACATACCTTACAAAAAAAGACTGCTCCCCGTTTTACCGTATTTGTTATTTTTCCTTCCATTTGCGCCTTTGCTCTCCTAATTTCCCAGGTATTGTCATCTGTCTTCCTCTTTCTGCAATTTCTTGTGTATGAATGCAATGTATGATGTCATTTGTAACATAATGGCCAGAATCTGCAGGGAGAAGAGGTAATCTGTGATTCTCTTGCTACGACAGCTGAAGCCAGAGGGTCACAGGAATGGCAGGGCAGCAGCTTAAACCATTTGAATGTAATGATTTAAAAGCAGAATGTTTACCGGTCTGAGATGGGAATATTAGCCTTGTGAGAATACTGATGGCATAGCTCTAGATATCAGGGAGAGAGAAATGTGGCCACACCAGACTTACCATATATCCTTCCTCTTGGCTCTCCTCCTCTTCACCTGTCTTCTGGATGTCTGTAAAATCATACTCGTAAGAGGGGTCCCCTATGAAACGGCCCTTCACCATAGATGCGTCCCTTATCAATTTTTCAGTAGATGGTGGCAGGAGGCTCCAGTCAAGGCAGTTCAAACTAGCAGAGAAATGAATAGTACCCACCAGTTAGTAGCCTCAAAAGGAAAAACAAGAATCCTGACACTCTGAAAGAAAAAGGTTGCTGCTCACTTATTTATCATCAAATCATTATAGGAAAACTGGTTCTTACCTGCTAATTTTCGTTCCTGTAGTACCAAGGATCAGTCCAGACCACTGGGTTATGCCTCCCTTCCAGCAGATGGAGTCAGAGAAAAGCTGAAAAGCACCCCCAGATAACCCGGTGTGCCACCTGCGAGCCTTCAGTATAATCAATATCAAAGCAGAATGAAGTAAATTTAAACAACCAATGACTAGATCAAGAGAATTTAGCTGAACAATAACCTGGGAAAACTATGTACAGGACAAGAGTACGGATTGAAATGCTTCCATGGATAAGCTTGCTTGAAAATCTTCAGATTCGTCTAAAAACTGCAGAGAGAAAAAACAAAATCAACCGAGCGGACTCTCCTGAACACTATTCCCCTGGGCGGGCGTCTGGACTGATCCTTGGTACGAAAATTAGCAGGTAAGAACCAATTTTCCTTTCCCTGTACGTACCAGGATCAGTCCAGACCGCTGTGATGTACTCAAGCTGCCCTAAATGGGGTGGGACCCGGAGAGTCCCGCTCAAAGCACACTGCTGCCAAAAGAATCAACATCCGGAGCCCGGACGTCCAAACGGTAATGCTTAGCAAACATGTGCAATGATTTCCAAGTAGCTGCCCTGCAAACCTCTTGTGGCGAAACACATTGGCTCTCTGCCCAAGATGCCGCTTGAGATCTGAGCGAATGAGCCTTCAGACCATCTGGCACTTGCCGGCCATGACATATGTATGCCGAAGCAATAGTGTCCTTTAACCATCGGGCAATAGTAGTCTTTGAAGCCTTACATCCTTTCTTAGGACCGCTCCATAAGACAAAAAGATGGTCTGACAATCGAAAAGCATTAGTCACTTCCAAGTACCGCAGAAGTATCCTGCGGATGTCCAGTCTCCTCAAATCCTGAGCCTGAGAAGAATTCCTATCCAAATCTGGAAAAGCCAGGAATTCAACTGACTGATTTACGTGAAACGATGATACAACCTTCTGCAGAAAAGAAGGCACTGTCCGAAGCGAAACCCCAGAGTCCGAGATTCGCAAGAACGGTTCTCTGCAGGACAACACTTGAATCTCCGATATCTATCTGACCGAACAGATAGCCACGAGGAACACCGCCTTGAGTGTTAAATCTCTCAACGTAGCCCGCTTGATACGCTCAAAGGAAGGACCACAGAGCCCTCGGAGAACCAAATTCAAACTCCACGAAGGACACACTGCACGGACCGGCGGGTGTAAATGTTTGGCTCCCTTCAAAAAACGCGCCACATCCAGATGCAATGGATCTACCATCAACCTTATCTCTTAAACAGCCTAACGCTGCTACCTGAACCCGGAGTGAGCTATACGCCAGTCCTTTCTTTAAGCCTTCCTGCATGAACAGGATAAAGATCATACAAGAGAGTAAATGCTCAGTAGAATCTCTATGGGTAGAAATCCCATGTGTGTTGGGTAAGAGTATAGTGATAGGAGTATACTACCGTCCACCTGGACAAAATGGTCAGACAGATGATGAAATGCTAAGAGAAATTTGGCAGTGCAATAATAATGGGAGATTTCAATTACCCCAATATTGACTGGGTAAATGTAACATCAGGACTTGCTAGAGACATAAAGTTCCTGGATGTAATAAATGACTGCTTCATGGAGCAACTGGTTCAGGAACCAACAAGAGAGGGAGCTATTTTAGATTTAATTCCTAGTGGAATGCAGGATTGGGTGAGAGAGGTAATGGTGGTGGGGCCACTTGGCAACAGTGATCATAACATGATCAAATTTAAACTAATAACTGGAAGTGGGACAATAAGTAAATCTGCAGCTCTAACACTAAATTTTAAAAAGGGAAACTTTGATAAAATGAGGAAAATAGAAAAAAACTGAAAGGTGCAGCTGCAAAGGTTAAAAGTGTTCAACAGGCTTGGACATTGTTTAAAAATACAATCCTAGAGGCGCAGTCCATATGTATTCCACACATTAAGAAAGGTGGAAGGAAGGCAAAACGATTATCGTCATGGTTAAAAGGTGAGGTGAAAGAGGCTATTTTAGCCAAAAAAAACATCCTTCAAAAATTGGAACAAGGATCCATCTGAAGAAAATAGGATAAAACATAAGCATTGTCAAGTTAAGTGTAAAACATTGATAAGACAGGCGAAGAGAGAATTTGAAATGAAGTTGGCCATAGAGGCAAAAGCTCATAATAAAAACTTTTTAAAATATATTCAAAGCAAGAAACCTGTGAGGGAGTCGGTTGGACCATTAGATGACCGAGGGGTTAAAGGGGCTCTTAGGTAAGATAAGGCCATTGCAGAAAGACTAAATGAATTATTTGCCTCCATGTTTACTAATGAGGATGTTAGGGGAGATACCAGTTCCGGAGATGGTTTTCAGGGGTGATGAGTCAGACGAACTGAACGAACTCACTGTGAACCTGGAAGATGTAGTAGGCCAGATTGACAAACTAAAGAGTAGCAAATCACTTGGACCGGATGGTATGCATCCTAGGGTACTGAAGGAACTAAAAAATGAAATTTATGATTTATTAGTTAAAATGTGTAACCTATCATTAAAATCATCCATTGTACCTGAAGACTGGAGGGTGGCCAATGTAACCCCAATATTTAAAAAAGGTTCCAGGGGCGATCCGGGTAACTATAGACTAGTAAGCCTGACTTCAGTGCAGGGAAAAATAGTGGAAACTATTCTCAAGATCAAAATCGTAGAGCATATAGAAAGACATGATTTAATGGGACACAGTCAACATGGATTTACCCAAGGGAAGTCTTGCCTAACAAATCTGCTTCATTTTTTTGAAGGGGTTAATAACATGTGGATAAAGGTGAACCGGTAGATGTAGTGTATTTGGATTTTCAGAAGGCGTTTGGCAAAGTCCCTCATGAGAGGCTTCTACGAAAACTAAAAAGTCAAGGTATAGGATGCGATGTCCTTTCGTGGGTTACAAACTGGTTAAAAGACAGGAAACAGAGAGTAGAATTAAATGGAAATTTTCTCAGTGGAAAAGGGTAAACAGGGGAGTGCCTCAGGGATCTGTACTTGGACCGGTGCTTTTCAATATATATATAAATGATCTGGAAAGGAATACGACGAGTGAGGTTATCAAATTTGCGGATGATACAAAATTATTCAGAGTAGTTAAATCACAAGCAGACTGTGATACATTACAGGAGGACCTTGCAAGACTGGAAGATTGGGCATCCAAATGGCAGATGGCAGGTGTTGCATATAGGGAAAAATAACCATTGCTGTAGTTACATGATGTTAGATTCCATATTAGGAGCTACCACCCAGGAAAAAGATCTAGGCATCATAGTGGATAATACTTTAAAATTGTCGGCTTAGTGTGCTGCAGCAGTCAAAAAAGCAAATAGAATGTTAGGAATTATTAGGAAGGGAATGGATAATAGAACGGAAAATGTCATAATGCCTCTATAATGTCATAATGCCTATAATGTCTATAATGTCATAATGCCTCTATAATGTCTCTATAAAAACTTTTTAAAATATATCCGAAGCAGAAAGCCTGTGAGGGAGTCAGTTGGACCGTGAGATGATCGAGGGGTTAAAGGGGCACTTATAGAAGATAAGGCCATCGGGGAAAGATTAAATTATTTCTTTGCTTCGGTGTTTACTGAAGAGAATGTTGGGGAGGTACCCATAATGGAGAAGGTTTTCATGGGTAAAGATTCAGATGGACTGAATCAAATCACGGTGAACCTAGAAGATGTGGTAGGCCTGATTGACAAACTGAAGAGTAGTAAATCACCCGGACCGGATGGTATACACCCCAGAGTTCTGAAGGAACTAAAAAATGAAATTTCAGACCTATTAGTAAAAATTTGTAACTTATCATTAAAATCATCCATTGTACCTGAAGACTGGAGGATAGCAAATGTAACCCCAATATTTAAAAAGGGCTCCAGGGGTGATCCGGGAAACTACAGACTGGTTAGCCTGACTTCAGTGCCAGGAAAAATAGTGGAAAGTGTTCTAAACATCAAAATCACAGAACATATAGAAAGACATGGTTTAATGGAACAAAGTCAGCATGGCTTTACCCAGGGCAAGTCTTGCCTCACAAATCTGCTTCACTTTTTTGAAGGGGTTAATAAACATGTGGCTAAAGGTGAACCGGTAGATGTAGTATACTTGGATTTTCAGAAGGCGTTTGACAAAGTTCCTCATGAGAGGCTTCTAGGAAAAGTAAAAAGTCATGGGATAGGTGGCGATGTCCTTTCATGGATTGCAAACTGGCTAAAAGACAGGAAACAGAGAGTAGGATTAAAATCTGTATTGGGACCCTTACTTTTCAATATATTTATAAATGATCTGGAAAGAAATACGAGTGAGATAATCAAATTTGCAGATGACACAAAATTGTTCAGAGTAGTTAAATCACAAGCAGATTGTGATAAATTGCAGGAAGACCTTGTGAGACTGGAAAATTGGGCATCCAAATGGCAGATGAAATTTAATGTGGATAAGTGCAAGGTGATGCATATAGGGAAAAATAACCCATGCTATAGTTACACAATGTTGGGTTCCATATTAGGTGCTACAACCCAAGAAAGAGATCTAGGTGTCATATTGGATAACACATTGAAATCGTCGGTGCAGTGTGCTGCGGCAGTCAAAAAAGCAAACAGAATGTTGGGAATTATTAGAAAGGGAATGGTGAATAAAATGGAAAATGTCATAATGCCTCTGTATCGCTCCATGGTGAGACCGCACCTTGAATACTGTGTACAATTCTGGTCGCCGCTGTTATGTTTGTGGACCCTTGACCCAGAGTAAAAAGTCACCCACCTGAGGAATCTAGGTGCCTTTCGTCTCTGGAAGGTGGAAGTCCCGGTACCAAAACCCCTCAGTACCCTACGCTGGCCCTCAGCGTGAACTGGGTACAGGCCAAAGACAACCAGATACAGCGTCCTGGTTCCAGGCAGGGGTCAGTGTCCAATCCGAGGTCCAGGCAGGCGGCAGGCAAGGCAAGGTCCGAGTCCAATCCGAGGTCCAGGCAAGCAGCAGGCACGGCAAGGTCCGAGTCCAATCTGAGGTCCAGGCAGGCAGCAAGCAAAGCAAAGTCAGGTCCGATCCGAGGTCCAGGCAGGCAGCAGGCAAGGCAAAGTCAAGGCAGGCAGGAGTCAAAAACAGGAAAACCGCAGCACCAGAAACAAAACAACCACCAGACCTGTTGTGAAGGCAATCAGCCCTTCACTGCAAGCGACTTAAATATCCCTCCCTGCTGACGTCTTCTTCCGGGGCCGGCCCCTCTTCCGTGTCCCGGCCCCTTTAAGAGGCGGGGCTGATCGCGGGCTTGACGACGCTGCTCCTCGGAGGGAGGCCATCTTGCTGCCGCGGCCCGTGCGCCGCGGACCGCCGGGAAGGGGACCCGAGCCGGCCTGGCTGGAGGAGGTAGGGGAGCCCGGTCGCGTGCGAACGCGATCGGGGTTCACAACAGCTGCATCTCAAAAAAGATATAATTGCGATGGAGAAGGTACAGAGAAGGGCGACCAAAATGATAAGGGGAATGGAACAACTTCCCTACGAGGAAAGACTAAAGAGATTAGGACTTTTCAGCTTGGAGAAGAGACGACTGAGGGGGGATATGATAGAGGTGTTTAAAATCATGAGAGGTCTAGAACGGGTAGATGTGAATCGGTTATTTACTCTTTCGGATAGTAGAAAGACTAGGGGGCACTCCATGAAGTTAGCATGGGGCACATTTAAAACTAATCAGAGAAAGTTCTTTTTTACTCAACACACAATTAAACTCTGAAATTTGTTACCAGAGGATGTGGTCAGTGCAGTTAGTATAGCTGTGTTTAAAAAAGGATTGGATAAGTTCTTGGAGGAGAAGTCCATTACCTGCTATTAAGTTCACTTAGAGAATAGCCACTGACATTAGCAATAGTAACATGGAATAGACTTAGTTTTTGGGTACTTGCCAGGTTCTTATGGCCTGGATTGGCCACTGTTGGAAACAGGATGCTGGGCTTGATGGACCCTTGGTCTGACCCAGTATGGCATTTTCTTATGTTCTTATATCGCTCCATGGTGAGATCGCACCTTGAAAGCTGTGTACAATTCTAATCGCCGCATCTCAAAAAAGATATAGTTGCGATGGAGAAGGTACAAAGAAGGCAACCAAAATGATAAAGGGGATGGAACAGCTCCCCTATGAGGAAAGGCTGAAGAGGTTAGGGCTGTTCAGCTTGGAGAAGAGACGGCTGAGGGGGGATATGATAGAGGTCTTTAAGATCATGAGAGGTCTTGAACGAGTAGATGTGACTCGGTTATTTACACTTTCGAATAATAGAAAGACTAGGGGGCATTCCATGAAGTTAGCAAGTAGCACATTTAAGACAAATCAGAGAAAATTCTTCTTCACTCAATGCACAATAAAGCTCTGGAGTTTGTTGCCAGAGGATGTGGTTAGTGCAGTTAGTGTAGCTGGGTTCAAAAAAGGTTTGGATAAGTTCTTGGAGGAGAAGTCAATTAATGGCTATTAATCAAATTTACTTAGGGAATAGCCACTGCTATTAATTGCATCAGTAGCATGGGATCTTCTTAGTGTTTGGGTAATTGCCAGGTTCTTGTGTCCTAGTTTGGCCTCTGTTGGAAATAGGATGCTGGGTTTGATGGTCCCTTGGTCTGACCCAGCATGGCAATTTCTTATGTTCTTATGTTCTTCTCTTATTATGAACGCGAGAATGTGCACAATAGTAGCCTGGCGCGGGGACACCTTCAACCCACTGCACCAGGAATCGAAAACCTTCCACACTCGAACGTAGGTGAGAGAAGTAGAGGTCTTTCATGCGCATAGTAGAGTGGTAATCACCGTATCCTGATAGCCCTTCTTTCTCAACTGTCTCCTCCAATAAGCCAAGCCGCTAGACAAAAGCAAGCCGCCTGATCGAAAAATACTGGACCCTGTCGAAGTAAATTTGGTAGGTGACCGAGACGCAAGGGACTGTCTACCGCCAAGTTGATCAGGTCTGCGAACCACGGCCTCTGCGGCCACTCTGGAGTTACAAGAATAACCAGACCCCACCAACGGCCAAGGACGAAACACATAGAGGAGCACTTCGTGAGGCGACGGAAGGACCAGGGCATCAACCCCTTCTGACCTGTACTCCCTTCTGCGACTGAAGAAACGAGCCACTTTCACGTTCAGCTGAGTCGCCATCAAATCCAGCCGGGGGGCTCCCCAGCGGCGAGTCATGAGTCGCATCACCTCCTCGGACAGTTTCCATTCGTCGGAATCTAGCCTTTGTTGACTGAGAAAATCCACCTGGACATTGTCCACTCTGGCTATGTGTAATGGCGCCAACCGGAGTAGATTCCATTCCGCCTAGACCATCAACTTGTCCGCCTTTGCGGCCACCGGCTGACTCTTTGTTCCCACTTGACGATTTCTGTAAGCCACGGTTGTCACATTGTCGAATAGGATCCTTACCGAACGATGCTGGATTAGCGGGATAAAACGGCGCAACGCTAGACGAACCGCCCTTGTCTCCAACCGATTTATGGACCACTTGGATTCCTGCGCAGTCCATTGACCTTGTGCTGATCGTGACTGATAAGACTGCCACCCAACCGGAAAGGCTGGCATCCATTGTCATGATCATCTACTGTGGATTCTCTAGATCCATTCCCTGCTGTAAGTGATCGGGGATCAACCACCATTCTAGACTGGTCCTGGCTGGATCCAGAAGGGGCAAAGGCAAGTGGAACTCCTCAGACTTGGGATCCCAATGGGAAAGCAAAGCCCTCTGCAAAGGCCTCATATGAGCAAATGCCAAGGGAACCAACTCCAGAGTAGACGCCATTGAACCAAGAACTTGCAAATAGTCCCATACCTTGGGCAACGGAAGGGCCAAAAGACGTCGAACCTGAGACATTAGTTTGCCCATCCTCTCCCGAGGCAGGAAAACCTTGCCCACAGACATATCAAACTATGCTCCCAGAAATTCCAACACCTGGGACAGTACCAATTGGCTCTTGGAGAAATTGACAACCCATCCAAGTGAATGGAAGCGATGCAAAACCGACTGCACTGCCACCTTACACAGCACTTCCGATTTCACCCGAATGAGCCAGTCATTCAGATAGGGGTTGAACTAAGATCCCCTCCCACCACAGACACGCTGCCACTACCACCATCACCTTGGTGAAGATACGGGGAGCTGTCGCTAAACCGAATGCCAGCATATGAAACTGTTAATGCTCGCCCAAGACCATGAACCGCAGAAACCTTCGATGATGCTCTCGGATTCCTATGTGAAGGTAAGCCTCCGTCAGATACAAAGAAGCCAAAAATTCGCCTTTGTGGATGGCCGCAATGACGGACCTCAACGTCTCCATTCGAAAACGAGGGACCCATAGTGCTCTGTTGACCTTTTTTAAGTCCATTATCGGCCAGAAGGAGCCCTCCTTCTTGGGGACTACGAAATAAATGGAGTACCTGCCAGTCCGACATTTGATCGGTGGCACCAGGACAACCGCTCCCAGAGCCCTGAGCCGAGACAGGGTTTGGAATATGACCTGTTGCTTTGCCTGAGACCCACAAGGAGACACCAGGAACAGATCCCGAAGCGGGCGAGCAAAATCCAAAGCATAACCATGTTCTATGATATCTAGAACCCACTGGTCCGAAGTAATCTTGACCCATTCCTCGCGAAACAGGGAGAGATGACCCCCGATCTCATTGGGAATCCTTGTTGGAGGAAAATCCTTGGGAGGATCCGTCGCGCTGAGGTCGTCTACCACGAAAGGAATGAGCCCAAGCCTGAGACCTTGCCAACGACTGCCGAGGGGCAAAAGATGAGCCCCTACCCGTACGAAAATGGCGCTGACCCCCAAAACGACCCCCGGTTGCACCAAAAGGGCAAGACGGCCTGGGCTTGTCCTCCGGGAGCTTCTAAACCTTATTGTCCCCTAAGGACTGAACCAGTTGTTCCACATCATCTCCAAATAATAGCTTTCCTCTAAACAGAAAGGTGCCCAGCTGAGACTTAGAAGAGACATCAGCCAACCAATTGCGGAGCCAAAGAAGCCTCCTTGCCGAAACTGCAGAGGACATCGTGCGCACAAAAGTATGAAGAAGGTCTTACAACGCGTCCGCTGTATAAGCAACCGCCGATTCCATGTGGTCGGCCTGTTCTGCCTCCGCCAGAGGGAGCTCTTGAGTTATGAGTAATTGCTGAACCAATCTAAGGGTAGCTCTCTGCATGAGACTACTACAGATGGCCGCCCTAACTCCAAGGGCCAATACTTCAAATACCCGCTTGAGTAGAACCTCCAGCTTTCTATCCTGAGGACCTTGAGAGCTGCTCCTCCCGTTACCGGAACCGTGCTGCGCTTGGCGATGGCCAACCCAGCCGCATCCACCTTAGGATCTTGAGAAGATCCAAGAACTCGTCCGGCAGCGGGTAAAGTTTTCCATAGCCCTACTAATCCTTAGGGTGGCTTCAGGTGCATCTCATTCCCGGGTCATAAGCTGTAAAAGCATTGAGTGGAAAGGAAAAGTTCTAGGAGGGGCCTGCAGGCCCGACAAAACAGGATCCCCTGAAGAAGGATCCGTCACCGGCTGCGGAGCCTGAATATCTAGTTCCTGTGGCACATGAGGAATCAAAGGGTCTAGCTCCTCCTTATAAAATAACCAGAGCATCCGCGAATCATCCCCCTCCACCGGAGCGGCATTGGCAACATCCACCGGGGAGTGGTCCGGAAACACGGACCCCGGAGGAGTGGAATGCGCCAGTGTCAGGAGCGAGACGGGAAGGCCGGGTCCTAGGAGCCCCTTGATCCTCCGCAGCCTTGGGGATCTTAGCAAGAGGAGAATATTGCCCATCCAAGTCTGCTTCAGCCTCCATATAAGCTTTGTAATGCAGTAAAATAAACTGAGAAGAAAATAGGTTCTGTCTCTTTAAGGGCCCCCCCCCCACCCACCAGAGGCACAGCAGGAGGAGAAGAATCATGTCCCAAATCACGAGGCCTTTGGGAGCTTAACGTAGGCGGAGAAATCGGCGGGAAATCCCCTCCTCTCAGCCCTGCGCAGCATCAGGGCCCGAATCGGGCAAAATGGCCGCCATTCCCGCGCTTGCTGAGGATGGGGCAGGCCTCTCCTTGTGAACTGTCTGACGGCGGCCTAAACCGCATGATCGGGGCAATGCTGATCTTTTCCCTGCAATCGACAGCTGCAAAGGCCCCTCGCCCCCGGGGATACAGTAGGAGCACAGGCCTTTGCGAGAGAGCCACGCTGCCAGCTCTCCACACGCTGCACATCGCAATCCTCGCGGCATGGCAATCTAAGCCATAAGTAGAAAATCAGCTGAGTGAAGCAATTCACCCCCTCCGGAGCCCCGGGAGATTTCAGCAGGCTCGCTCTGTTTAAAAGGCTTATCCTTTGTCTTTCATTTATGTATTTATTTTTTCTTTTTCAGAGCTACTCAACCAGGGGAATGTACGTCCCTGGGCTTAATATACAATTTGTAGCTCCCACCAGAGGAATTAAGACGTCTCTGGCACTGTTTGGGGGGGGGAGGGACCGACCCACCGGTAAATCCCCCCCAATTCACCGGGCTGTGTCAATATTCTCTGGGTATTAAGGCCAAGGGCAGGAGCCCAGGCTTGCCTGCTATTGTAAAGTGATCTCAGTCTCCCTTTTTATTTATTTATTATTTATTTTACTACTTACTACAAGTTGACCTATTCCAAAGGTACTAAGGTTAGGAAACCCCCTTCACTCATTAATCAATCAAATAAAGAATTCTGCAAAGGATCAGGACCGCAGGTTATGCCATCCTTCATCTACTAGAGTCAGAGAAACACTGAGGGCTGGCAGGTGGCACAGCGGGTTATCTGGGGGCGCTTTTCAGCTTTTCTCTGACTCCATCTGCTGGAGGGGAGGCATAACCCAGCAGTCTGGACTGATCCTGCTACGTACAGGGAAAATAATGTTAATCACTATTACTTTTCTCTGTACAGCACTTTCTTTCCCTCAGATGCTGCACATCACCTTCTTGCTCCAAAGATGCCAAGTGAGCCCGTTTCTGTATGGAGATTTTTGGCCACTTCTGGTACCTGGAATTACTACAGGAATGCAAATAATGTATTGCAGCCCGGACTGTTACAAAGTCTTCTTCATAAACATGCTCAGCCAGCATCGTTGCTGCACAGTATTCTGCCCCTAACCCTGTAGTGCTTCATGGATCAACCCCCTACCACTAGAGGAGATTCTTCTGCTAGAGTAGGGCCTCACTAGGCTGATCCTGGACATATATTATCATCTGCTTTCATCCCCTGTACCCCTCTCCCAATTACACTAGGCACCTTCATTATCTCCAAGTACCTATAGAATCTTCCAGGAATGTCATACCTGTACCCTCCCCCCCTTTAGCACCCTAGACCTGTGTTACACCTCCCCCCCCCCCCATCTCCCCATGCCTGTTACACCCCTTTAGTTTACCCCTGTACCTGTATTACCCCTCTCCCCATGCCTGTTACA